>NC_138770.1:344170616-344443116 GCF_965119305.1 Pelophylax lessonae
CTAGCAGGAGCCAGAATGATGCTAATATAGTGTAGTATTTATTAAATAATAAAAATACATGTAAAAACTTTGCCATAAACTTGCATAAAAGACCCCCGCTCCTACCACGAGGACACAGCGGCTGAGATGTCATCGCGTAGGCCCCTCTGAATGTAACGAGCCAGGCAACTGACTTTTGATTGCTACACATTTTTTGACTCTCTTTGGACTTTATACACACTTTTACTATACAAAGATTTTTCCTTTGTTTTGAATCTTCAGTTGTTTAATCACCGTTATAATTATTAGTGCTGCACTTATATTCATTGTATACATGGCTTTTCGTTTGCTCACATGTTGCTCCATTTACCCGGGGAAGCAATGTTACGTACCAAGTACTTTGAGTATGATGGTGCATTTGACTCCTTCTCATTCTTCCTCCCCACAAGACAGTGCTGGTGATCAGCAATTAACTGTTTAGGCTCCCAGAGATGGGCAGAGAGAGAGTCTTTAGCTCTGGTAAGCTCCAAGCAGCTGGGGGTAATGCAAAATACCTGTAGAGCAAAGCAACAAGATTTATTGAATAAGTCCAGTATATCCGATCTTAAAGGGAATCTGTCAGTTAAGAAGTATAGGGTCTGCCATTAATGCTGTTTATGAAATGCTGGAATTTTAAAAGTCTAACCTGGAATGAGCATGTTGTAAATTATTTTAAAATATGTCAGCATTTTTCATCTCGATGCTTGTTCCAGGTAAGTAACTGAAAGCATTAATGCCAAACTATCAGTATGATAGCCAGGGAGGTAGCATTCTGAAAAGTATTTGGCAGTAAAATATTTTCTTTCTACGCTGACAGGTTCACTTTAAGGGCCAGTTCACATATATATATATATATATATATATATATATATATATATATGTGATGCGGGAACCCAGCGAATCCACTGCGGGTTCCCGCATTGCACTCAACTAGCAGGCAGTTCACTCTGCCATATGAGAATCACTGGGGGTGTCAATACAAAGTTACCAACACCCCCAGATCAGTTTACATATTGCAGTGCGAACTGTCAGTTCGGATATGAATCGGATCGCAGAGGTGTGAACAAAAAAGGGTCCTGTGCGACTTTAGTCTGAATGCGATGCAAATTCAGCCATACAATCAGTATGGCTAAATTCGCAATGCACAGACATAGCATGTGATTTACAGAGCAGTGCGCAGCGAATCACATGCGATGTCTGACATCGCATGTGTGAACCGGGACTAAAACTTTAAAGTGCCTGTTAATATCCTTTTGTTCCCTAAATGTATTCCTGAGAGCCTATGAACCTGGGGGGCTCAATATGCAAAAAAACTACTTTCAGCCCTAAGTTGGCGATTGCAGTGAGTATACAGAAAATCTAACATGAGTTTAAAATTGCTGTTTGCATTTTGTCATGAGTTTGGGACTTTTTGGTCTCTTTGGGAAAGTTTACACCCACTGCAATAACTAGCTGTTTTCTGATTGCCCTAGTTTATTAATGTTCCCAAATGTGTGCCTGTTTTCTGTAGGTTCTCATTGTGGAAGAAGCCTAGTACATTTTGCATATTTAACAACATTTAGAATTTGAGGGTTTGCCATGACTTTTGGCTGGCTGTTCGAATTGAGTGAATGTCTAAAACAATAGTTTATTGCAACACAAATGTTAATGCCCCATTCAGTCCTCAGCAGTACAAGGCAAGCGATAGCTTAATCTGGTGAAATTTATTTTCAATGAAAATCCAATGCACCTTTAATGCATAGGCATTGAAGCATACTGTGCATTATGGTGTGCTGTGTCAGGAAATGTGTCCAATTATTGGCCTGTTCTGGTGAATTGGCAGTTTATTCATTTGAATAGACAGCCTTAATGCAGTGCACTTCAACAGACAGGTCAGAAGTTATTGGTGAAAAAAATTGAAAATGATCCTTTCAAAATCAATTGATTTGCTTCAAATGTGATCAAAACTTTCATGCCCTGTCTTCCTAAAGCAAGACTATACACACTTCGCATCCGAGGCGGGCTTAGCGTACCCAGCTTCACTAAATATTATGACGCACAGCTTTCTAAGTACCACACTACTAGAGAAACCCTGCTGTGGGTTGCATTAGAAGCCATTGATTGCGATCCTGTCTACACAGCAAACCTCCTGTGGCTATCGCCGACTCTACATAGGTCCATCACCAACCCCATCACCAGGCATAGCCTAACTATATAGGACAGACTTAGACGGCGCTTCGGCCTCCAATCTCCCCATAATCCCCTCCTTTTACCCAGCCTGGTCCTCCCAGTCCTCATTCTCTGCTTGATCAAATGCGGGCTTGATCCGAGCCCAAAATTGTTTAACCTCCAGTACTATTACGCTTACTTGAGTCACATAATCTTCCTGCTTCAGAACTCTTTAGGTACCTACAAATAAAACACTTCTGTACCCAATGTGCACCACCTGACTCCACAGCCCCAGGTTTCTCTACCTTTGAATAAGCATGTAAACCTGAGCCCCATAGATAAGGACTCATCTCAGACTTATATGCTCAACGTTTATCTTACCAATCTTCCTCCCCGCCAACTTACACTAATAAATGGGGAAAAAGATCTCAACCTTACGCTCGATTTAGCTGACTGGTCACTAATCTGACAGGCAACTAAATCTGCATCACCAAATATCGTGGCTCTCAAAACCAACTATAAAGTGCTCACCAGGTGGTACCTGTCAGGATCTCTAAATTTCTCCCCCAATATTCCCTCATTGCTTCTAAAGCTGTGACACACCAGGCATGCAGATCCATATCTGGTAGTAACGCCCCATAACCCGAACCTTCTGGTCTGAAGTTTTTGGGAATCCTTTCAACCCTTTTTTAATACATGCTTGACACCAGACCCAACAGTGGGCTCTTGAATAACCAGCCATTGGCTCTTACACACCGTCTGTTTAAACTCTTACTTTATTTTACCACAATGGCTAAACAAACTATAGCAAAAGCATGGAAATCCTCCTCACTATGTATCCTAGCAATGAAAAATAGGGTCACTCAAGCTATGATATATGCCAGGACTGAAGCAATCATACTCGACAGAGTGCTCTCCTATGAAAAGCTCTGGGGACCTTGGATTGCCCATGATTTACCTCCAGGCTTCGATGCTTCTCTTTTACTACCTTGAGGCTAGAACCATAGTTTTCTACCCTAGACTACCTGTAACCAGCCAGTAATACTGGCTAGGGCCCTCTATAAGAACCCCCACCATTCTTCCTTTCTGACATTCCTACACCCCTCACATTCCTCTTCTTCTCCTGCTATCTGGCATTTCCCACCTTCTCTTGATACTTACTTCTCAACCTCCTTGAGATTTGTTCTTTCCTCTGCCTAACTAGGCAGAGGTCATGGACCGGCCTCTTCATTTTCTGCCCTTTTCCCTTTTAGGGACTCTCAAGATGAAATGGCTCTACTGCATGGGCCATTCTCACAGAGCGTTAACTATGCATTGCACTGGATGTTGGCCATGATATGCCCTTAACATCCTATGATGTGCAAATTCCACCATACCATTCACTGAGTATGTCCCTTGTCAATAGTTTTAATTGATGTTACTTTCTATTACTGTACTGAACCATTTTATCATCAGCCTTCTCTGCCTGAGGCTTGCCTCTCATATCATGTATCCTCTCATAAGGTATATCTAAAGGTTGTAATATGCTTACTGTTTCGAATACTATGATATTTGTAGACTGCCTACAGTTTGTACCCATTTTTTTATGATATTGTTCTTAACTGTACTTTTACTTATTTCAATAAAACATTTGAACAAATGTGATCACAACTTTCCAACTCATCTTATCACGTTTGTCTTTGATCTGATCTGAACTCAATGAAAAAAGTCAACAGTCGTCGATCATTTTGTTTTATTCTGGTAGATTTACTTGTATTTTATTTACCGCAAACTGCTTCAGTGTCAACTGTATAGTGACAGTTTTTGAAGTGGTGCTTAGATGTTTGTGCAGGACTTCTGCTACCTTGTAAAGACACAAGGCTTAAAAACCCTGCAGTATTGCCGCTCTGAGGTTTAAAGCAGTTTTGAACTCAAAACCAAAAATGTAATACATTAATACATTGCAGCGTACCAATCAGTAGATGTGGTGGCTGCATTCATTTTCTTTTATTAGGCCCCCCCCCCTACTTTGTTTTCACGTAAAGATCTGGCCAGTAACACGCCTCCGGTAATAGATTGCCCCACTCTGGATGAAGGAGCACAGGAACACCTGTGGACAGCATGATTCAGTCTGGGGGAGGGGAGTGTCAGATGTACTAGCAGATTTAGATAAAGCCGTGGCAAAAAGGTTTGAGAATGGCACCAATAGTGTTCCCAAAGTCTGCTGCCTCAGTTTTTATGATGACAATTTGCATTTACTCCAGAATGTTCTGTAGAGTAATCAGATGAATTAAATTAATAGCAAAGTCCCTCTTTGCCATGAAAATGAACTTAATCCCATAAAAAAACATTTCCACTGCATTTGTAAAAAAGGCTTCAGGGTGCCCAAGAAAGTCCAGGAAGCGCCAGGACCGTCTCCTACAGTTGAATCAGCTGCAGGAGCTGGGCACCACCAGTGCAGAGCTTGCACAGGAATAGCATCAGGCAGGTGTGAGTGCATCTGCACAGACAGTGAGGAGAAGACTTTTGGAGGACGGCCTGGTGTCAAGAAGGGCAGCAAAGAATCCAGTTCTTTCCATAAAAAACATCAGGGACAGACTGATATTCTGCAAAAGGTAGAGGCATTGGATGCTGAGGACTGGGGTAAAGTGTGGGGCATCCACAAAAAACCTTGTCTGGAAAAGAAAAGGTGAGCGCTACTATCAGTCCTGTGTCATGCCAACAGTAAAGCATCCTGGGACCATTCATGTGTGGGGTTATTTCTCAGCCAAGGAAGTGGGCTCACTCACAATTCTGCCTAAGAACACAGCCATGAATAAAGAATAATACAAAAACATCCCTCGAGAGCAACGTCTCCCCACAATCCAAGAACAGTTTGCCTTTTCCAGCATGATATAGCACCTTGCTATAAGGCACAACTGATAACGAAGTGGCTTGGGGAACAGTACATCAAAACTTTGGATCCATGGGCAGGAAACTTCTCAGACCTTAATCCCATTGAGAACTTGTGGTCAATTCTCTAGAGACGGGTGAAAAAAAAAAAAAAAACCCCCACAAATTCTGACAAACTTCAAGCATGGATTATGCAAGAATGGGTTGCCATCAGTCAGGATGTGGCCCAGAAGTTGATTGACAGCATGCCAGGGCCAATTGCAGAGGTATTGAAAAAGAAGGCACAACACTGCAAATATTGACTCTTTGCATAAACTTAGTGTAATTGTCAATAAAAGCCTTTGAAACTTATGAAATGCTTGTAATTGCACTTCAGTATACCATAGTAACATCTGAAAAAAAGATCTAAAAACACTGAAGCAGGAGACTTTGTTAAAATTAATATTTGTGTCATTCTCAAAACTTTTGGCCACGGCTGTACACTAACAAATTTATGGCCAAATTTCAGCTACTGCTTAATGATCAGGTAAAGCAGTTTTTTTTCCTTTGGGATAAAGCTTTTACATAAAAGCTGATTTTTGTAAGCATCCCAGTCAGTGTTAAATGGTTTGTCTCATTGCTCTAAATGCTACATCTGCAGGACAGCTTGTTCTCTTGGAAAACAGACTTACTGACAGGATCACCAGGTAAAAATAAAGGAAAGAAAGCTTAAAAAAAGACCACTAATGCAGCCATACGATCTAAGAATTGGTAATCTGCAAGGTAATGTAAATGGGTTTAATACTGCTTTAAGGATGAGTGGCACCCCAACACACTAATGCAATACAGGTCTGACTCCCATAGGCTGCAACATGGTAACACACAACCATGCGTTGCGGTATGCTATGTTTAGAAGAAAATGCTGCATGTACAGTATGTTTTATCTGTTCTGGGGCACCTTAATGTAATGCACAAAAACAGCAATCTTGTCTTGTCAGCATTGTGTAAATTAAATGAAAAAAACATGAATGTTAACTAATTATGCCAGATGATCAGTTCAGTGGTTTCAAATGCATTTGGGGGAAATATACTGTATTATTGCCATTGCTGTGATTTGCTGTTCATCTGTACTGGAAATCTGCAGCTTTCTTTGAATACATTCCAGAGATTTCAAAGCTCCAGTTTTTTACCTTAGGCCCCTTAAGGACTATCTACTCCTAATTCTGGCAAGCAATTGCACCAATGTTGGTAACATTGCAGTCATGTGTGTCAAATTCAGGTAGTTCCTACTACCGCCACTTTAATAGCCTGTTACTTTGACAGCGACAAATTCTTAAATTAACGCCGCTTCTCAGATTCAGAAACTAGCAGTAATTAGGTTTCCCTGGCCGAAGGCTAAATGTAAACCAGGATATAGGTGACATCATGACCTGGATATGGACGATGCCCATATTTAGGGAATGATTTGTCACTGGGTGGGTGGAGCTTGATAGGGAATGGAGAGACCAGTTCCACTATTTTATGACATCGTATGGCAATAGGTAGACTCAAAAGCTGCTATGAATCCAATATGGTGTTAAAGGTGAATGGACCTGATGGGGAAGTGGTCTTTTGGTTCCCCATCAGGCTCTGCCCACCTCAGGAAAAAACTCCTCACCCATGCACTTGTCAGTGTGATGGAAGTGATTGCATAGAAGAAGGCATGTCCAGTGTAGACACTCCGACCTCGTTGCAGACATGATCAAATTCATATACCCGTCAATGACAGGTACATGAATCAGGTGTAAGCACCAACTTTTTCAGTCCTGTGCGCTGACCGAATTCTAAAGAGTGTCTAAGACCCCTTTTATGAATTCCCCTGATTCTCTTGTAAGCCTAATAGAGTAACAGCATCCACAACTGCAACACTGAGTGCTGACATCATCCTAACAAATCAGTCCTAATCATATCCAGTGAGGTTACAATCTGTCAACAGCAGTGTCACCTTGTAAAAGTTAGGTGTGGAAGGTGTAGCTCCGCTCATTTGTCAAAAAGACAATAAAGCAGCATTTTGATGAATTAATTGTAGCTGTCTGACCTGTTGTTTTCTTCCGCAAACGCTGTTTTCTTATTGGCATATAATCTGTTAATACTGTAATACTGTTTTGGTAATAAGGAGTCCTCTTCTATTTTCATGCCAAGGGGCCCTAAGGATAGGCCTGAGTCAGTAATAGCACAGCTGTCACTGCATGGGATAACTGAGAGGGTTGTACACACAGAGACCCCCACACTATCCACGCAGAAACAACATAAGCCTCTGGCAACTGCCTGTTCTGTGTTTCGACAAGTATCAATGGTTTTACGTTTAATTGGAGAGATGGGTCGACCAGTGCATAGTATTACAATACTCTAATTTTAGATCCTGCACTTGCTGTAAAATAGTAGGCTTGTGTAGCAGTAAATCCCAGAAATAGTATGGAAACTAGTAACACATGGCAGACATCTATGGATACAGTCATTGTTGAGGGTGACCGATGCTGGCCTTGTTCAGGATTTGTCAGAGCCTGGGGCACATATCTTGTGAAATTATGAATTCTAAACATCCCAGCTAACCCTAGGCAGCTGCATTCTTTGGACTTCCAACTCGATGAAGCATGAAAGTGATATTCAAGATGATGGCTGCATTCTGTTCTTTAATGAAAACACAATCCTATCATTTGTCTGTTGATTTCTGCAAATGCTAATTTTATTCTATCTGTGTCTGCTTGGAATATGGAAGATGATGGAAAGATTGTTTTAATTTCAGAACATATAATACATATTGTCAACACCAGCCTCCCATCTATCTATTCATCCATTTTCCTTTGAACATTTTGATTTTTATAGGAAATATGTTGCATTTAAAAAAAAAGTAAGCGATCAATTGGCTCAATGTCAATTTTGAAACGTGCATTTTTATTTAAAGCTCTGTTTGTGCATGTATGATAGATAGATAGATATATATATATAATAACACATATATATGAAGAAGTGACACTTCTGAAGAAGTGACACTTTGCTACAATATAAAGTAGTGAGAGTACAGCTTGTATAACAGTGTAAATTTGCTGAACACCCCCCCCCCCCCCAAAATAACTCAACACAGCCATTATTGTCTATTGGAAACAAAAGTGAGTACACCCCAAAGTGAAAATGTCCAAATTGGGCCCAAGTGTCAATATTTTGTGTGGCCACCATTATTTTCCAGCACTGCCTGAACCCTCTTGGGCATGGAGTTCACCAAAGCTTCATAGGTTGCCTCTAGAGTCCTCTTCCACTCCTCTATGACGACATCACGGAGCTGGTGGATGTTAGAAACCTTGCGCTCCTCCACCTTTTGTTTGAGGATGTCCCACAGATGCTCAGTAGTTTTTAGGTCTGGAGACATGCTTGGCCAGTCCATTACCTTTACCCTCAGCTTCTTTAGCAAAGCAGTGGTTGTCTTGGAGGTGCGTTTGGGGTCGTTATCATGTTGGAATACTGCCTTGTGGCCCAGTCTCCGAAGCAGGGGATGATGCTCTGCTTCAGTTTGTCACAGTACATGTAGGCATTCATGGTTCCCTCAATGAACTGTAGCTCCCCAGTGCCAGCACTACTCATGCAGCCCCAAACCATGACACTCTCACCACCATGATTGACTGTAGGCAAGGCACACTTGCCTTTGTACTCCTCACCTGGTTGCTGCCACACACGCTTGACACCATCTGAACCAAATAAGTTTATCTTGGTCTTATCAAACCACAGGACATGGTTCCAGTAATCCATGTCCTTACTCTGCTTGTCTTCGGCAAACTGTTTGCGGACTTTCTTGTACATCATATTTAGAAGAGGCTTCCTTCTGGAACGAGAGCCATGCAGACCAATTTGATGCAATGTGCGGCGAATAATCTGAGCACTGAAGGGGGAAAGGAAAAATGGAAGAAATGGGGGTTTTGAATCTGCCCAACCATGAAAAACAAAATGAGTTAGAAGGAATTAATCAATTTTTATTTCAAAATACAAAGGGTTTATATAAAAATAATGCGATCACAAGGGTATAACAATATATGCATATAATGCGTCGCATGATCTAGCTGTTTGTCTATGCGTTCACTCACAATCGTTGAGCTTCTTCAGGATCCAATTATACATGCATACAGAAATAACCTTTATAATGAAACCGTATCTGTAATAGACAACAAAACATATCAATATACATCAAGCAAAATGCATAATAAAGAAATCCAAAATACAATACAATTTGTATATAATACACATCAGTGGTGGAGATGAAAATGGAAGAGCAGGTAACAGAGAAAAAAAAAAGGAGGAGCGGGGGGTGTAAGAAGAGGTAGATGTAAAGGATCAAGCTACACCAGGCCATAAGGTGGGGGGGGGGGGGCATAAGTGACAGAGGAGGAGCAAATCATAAAAGTATAAATATTATTCTTACCCTTAATGTAAAATCATTTGACCAGTGTCCTAGATAAGTAACGGGATCTTGAAATTTGTACTGAAATTGGCTCTATGATGAGGAAGTACAAAAATGGGCGGGGGTGGGGAGGGTAAAGGAAGGGGGGAACAGGTGGGTATGTGGTAAGAAAAGGGGGGGGTGACGAGTGAGCTTTTTAACTGAATAAAAATAAAAGTGAATATTAAGAACCCATAAGGGTATTAAAATGTGTGAATAATCAAGTGTTCGTGAGAAATGCAAAATATGAAAAAATGTGCATGAAGAAAAAAAAAAAAAGGGAGAGGGGGTGATCAATTAAATGAAGTAGTGAAAGTGAGTGAATGACTTGGTGATAATGAAATGAATCATTTATGAACACCTTTTAAAAATAAGGTGCTGGATACAAAATGTGCTACCCAATAAGTAAGAACCGTGCTCACAAAATACGCCCGAAGAGTGTGTGAAAAAGGAAAAAACAAAAAAACAACCAAATAAAATATGACTCACCAGACCAAATCTCATAACAAAATAACTATATGTTTAGGGCCAAGCCAATACAGAAAAGGAGATGAAAGGGGGGGGGGGGGTTTTGACCCAAATAAAAGGTGGCAATCCAATGTATACCAAACTGACTGATCCAAAAAATAGAAAATAGGAATGTGTGTGTGTGTGTGTGTGTGTGTGTGTGCTGCCATCTATAGTGTGCATGTGGGGAGACATTCCTCATCTCATGGTAACACTTCCTGTCCCGATCACTGGAAGTGATGAGTGTGCTCGAAAGAGTGTAACTGGATACCATTTGAGCCAGACAGACAAAAGGGACCGCCCAAGAAAACAGACCAACAAGCCCGCATTATAATTTCTTCAGTGTTGTCGCATGAAAATATTTACAAAAATGTGAGGGGTGTACTCACTTTTGTGAGATCCTGTGTATGTATATTTCTCTATCGTCCATTGACAGACGCAGCTCTCCTTGCTTCATTATGATTGGGTTATGTGCCCTCTTCAGGAGTAGACTAGGCAGTGCAAAAGCTCAAAAGCTTTTACCAGACACGCCCCTAAGGGCTGTCCCTAATGACATAACCCTGGGCACAGAGTGCTCACAAAGCAGTTTCTTGCTGCCTAGTGTAGGAGTAGGACCTAGGCCCCCTGCTGGGACTTCGGTCTCGGATTTTTGTTTCTTTGGAAATGTATTTGTTTATTTTCTCACTCATCGCTAGCTAGTGTCAGGGGGATCCTCCTCGTGAACTACAAGCGACAGCCGGCTGCGGTTTCACACTGGATAACATAGATCCTTAAGGTCTCCCAGCCTGGCCATCGAGCGTGAGCAGGTTGTAGTGCCGCCCAGGCCTCACCACACCAGA
The DNA here is from genome assembly GCF_965119305.1 of Pelophylax lessonae. NCBI lineage: Eukaryota > Metazoa > Chordata > Amphibia > Anura > Ranidae > Pelophylax > Pelophylax lessonae. Next base: position 344,181,447 of record NC_138770.1, read on the forward strand.
GCCCCGTGGACGGGGGCAAGCCTGCGAGCGGACGTCTCGCCGGGACGTATCGACCTGGAACACCCATGAGTCGCACCCTTTAATTTTTGGTTTGCAGCACCCCCACTCAGGGTGGGAGGTGATCTGCTTTGGAGAGGAGCCCACTCGGTCCACGGTATGGTGAGTGATACTACGTCCCCCGCGTCTGACGCAGACCCTGGGGGGAGATGTGAGCCCACTCCCGGGGATGGCAGGGCTGTGGCCCCTGAAAGATCCCCCAGGCCTATCCGGACAGGCCCTACCCTCCCTGCTCCCACTCTGGGGGGGCTCGTCTCGGCATCTCCCGCCATGTAGGGGAGGTTAGTGTTGCAGTAACTTTGTTCCTGGTGGGTCCCTTTTTAAGGTGATCTCTGCGGTGGCCTCATGTTTTTCCTGAGTGCATGGCAGCGTTTCTCAGCACCATTTTAAGTGTGGTCAAAGGGCTCTCTTTGTGTGAGGGCAGCGGCCATTTTCCCTGAGTTTCCTATACTTAACATTGGCACCATTTTGTGTTATCCTGTGTGTTCACAGGCCTTGCTCGGCCTCTAGTGATGTTTTGTCACTTCCTGTCAGAAGTTTTTTGCAAGCTGAAGACAGACACAGCACTGCTGCTCCAGGGGGGTAAAGTACAGGGGCCTTCTGTCTTGGTGGGCTTTCCTCAGGCACATTTTGCTCCTGCAAACCTCAAAGGGGCACTCCGGTGGCAGAGCGGTATAGCGCGGTACAGCGGTTCATCCCGCGGCCGCGATTTAAAGGGACAGTACGTTTTTCTCTTTCAAACTGAAAATGGAGTCCCAAAACATGAATTCCCCCTCCCTCACATCTCTGTCAGCTGTAGTAGAAACTCTGGCATCAGTCTTCTGATCTGTTCCTGATATGGGTGCCATGGACAATCCCATCCCTAAGGGATCTCTGTCCTCGCAGTCGGATGGGGAGGAGGTTGTGTCCTCCCTGGCTGCAGCGCAGGAACGCGCTATGGTGGAAGCACTGATTCGTTCAGTAGGGGACACATTGCAAATGGCTGATGAGCCCACACAGGCAGGAAAGCGGGTGACCTTTGGCTCCCGCAAAGCCCACAAATCAGGCAAGGTGTTTCCTTGTCCCGATGAATTTCACGAAATCGTGAATGAGCTATGGTGGAGCGTTGAGCATGTGCTGACGGTGCCTAAGCACTTTGCCCGCCGTGATCCCTTTGCTGACTCGGTCTCCAATCGTTGGATAGTGTAGCCAAAAGTGGATCATCCTGTTGCCAGGTTGAACAAATCTACATTGGTGCCTGTGGAAGACTCCCCGGTGTTTAAAAACCCGGCGGACGGACGGGTAGAATCCCCTTCCCACCATCTACACTTGTTGGCGGGCTCACTACTAACGCCTGGCTTTGCGTCCGTTCTAGTCTCAGACGGTTACTAAATGGTTTAAGGTATTTAGGGGTCACCTGAACCCTGAGCTGGTTCCCCCGATTTTATTTGATCTTATTGACCAGATGGCCCAGGCCCCAGTGTACCTGTGTGATGGGGCAATGGATGCTGCCCCTCTGGTGGCAAGAGTGTCTGCGGTGGGCATTGTCATACGCCGCATGGTGTGGCGGAAGCTGGTCGGCCGACCAAGCATCTAAGTGAGCCTTAGCAGGTCTCCCTTTTCTGGGGGAACGCCTATTTGGGGAGTCCTTGGATGAAATAATCAAAGGCCTTACAGGTGGATAGAGTACTTTACTACTCAATCCTCACAAGGCGAGGCTCCTCGCAGTAAGCAAGGGCCCTCTTTTACGGCTCATACGTGGCTTTTTCGTGCCCCAGGGGCGCAGGAGCCAAGAACCCTGGCCGTCTCTCATCCAGGACAAATGGGTTCATGGACTGATTTGCTCACAGTACAAGTTTGAACTTTGGTCTCATCCAGCAGACAGGTTCTTCCCCTCAAATCTCCGGCTGTCTCCGGACTGCTTGCTGGATCTAAAGGAGGCAGTGCAGGATCTCCTTGTACAGGGAGTGATCATGCCGGTTCCTCACCAGGACAGGTTTTGAGGTTTTTACTCAAACCTGTTCACGGTGACCAGAAAAGAAGGCAAGGTTCGTCCTATCTTAGACTTCGAGTTTCTGAACCGCTTTGTGCGGGTGCAGACGTTCCGGGTGGAATCAATTTGGTCAGTGGTAGCCTCCCTAAATCAGAGGGACTTCTTGGCCTCCATCGACATCAAGGATGAGTATCTGCACATCCCTATCTACGAGGGTCATCAGAGATATCTCCGTTTCGCGGTGGCGGAGGAGCACTTTCCATTTGTGGTACTAGCCTCTGCCCCCTGGGTCTTCACCAAGGTTTTGGCCCCGGTGTTGGCCCTGCTCCGCAAAAAGGGGATTGCGGTCCTCGGGTACCTGGTCGATTTCTTATTGAGAGCAAATCTCACCCTACCCTGTTGGGTGACCTGTCAGTCACGATTTGGACCCTTCAAGAGTTCGGGTGGACCATAAATTTCAAGAAGTCGGCGCTGACGCCGTCTGTGTGTTCGTCCTACCTGGGTATGGTTCTAGACTCCATCTGGGCGAGAGTCTTTCTACTAGAGGACAAACTTCGGATGCTGCAAAGCAAGATCAGGTTGCTGATGGACAACGATCTCTCCTTCCTGCGGACCTGCATGCGAGTTTTGGGGCTGGTGGTGTCGTCCTTTGTGGCGGTCCCCTTTGCTCGATTTCACATGAGAAATCTGCAACATTAGATCCTCGTCAAGTGGAACAAGGATCTGCAGTCCATAGACAGGATGATCTGTCTCATCCGGTCCACGAGGTCAAACCAGTCGTGGTGGCTTCTGTCGCCCACTCTGGAAGTGTTATGGACGGTGGTTACTACGGATGCCAGCCTGTCGGGCTGGGGTGGAGTGTTGAACAACCTCTGTGCTCAAGGAAGTTGGTCAACGGAGGAATCCTCCTTACCGATAAATGTTTTGGCACTCAAGCGTCGTCTGGTTCTGGATCAGGGGGAATGGTCCCTGCATCCAGAGATTTTCATCTCCTGTGTGTCCGGTGGGGAACTCTGGAATTGGATCTGTTTGTGTCTTGTCTGAACAAGAAAGGTTTGTGGCCAGGGTTCGAGAACCTCTGGCCGACACCTCAGACGCATTGGTGGTTCCCTGGGCTCAATATCGGCTAATGTATGCCTTTCCTCCGATTCAACTATTGCCGAGGTTCCTTCGCAGACTGGCGGTGGAATCTGTGTCCGTAGAAGATGTATATTGCCTGGTGTGAATCACACTAGTTGCACCATCGCTCATTCTCGGTAGCGAGAGTATTGACCTTCCTGCAGAAGGGGGTTGAGCAAAGGCTGGCTCTGGGCACCATAAAGGGCCAAGTGTCAGCTTTGGCCATTTATTTTCAATGCCCGTTGGCGGCTAATCCTTTGATCTGCGCCTTTATTCAAGGGGTGCGTCATTTTTGTCTCAGAGAGTCCCATTACCTCCGTGGGATCTGAACTTGGTTGTCTGTTCTTCAACAGTCTCCTTTGGAGAATATCAGGGACTTTTCTCTGCCTCTGTTAACCCAGAAGGTGGCCTTTTTGGTGGCTATTACTTCTGCTCGCAGAGTGTCTGGATTGGCTGCGCTTTCCTGTCGCTCGCCTTATCTGGTTATCCATAGAGATAAAGTGGTTCTTCGACCTAATCAGACCTTTCTTCCTAAGGTGGTGTCCGATTTCCACTTCAAGGAAGACATTGTGTTGCCTTCACTTTGTGCTAAGTCAAAGCCTCTAAGGCGTTTGCTTTACATTCTTTGGCTGTGGCTCGGGCGATCAGGGTTTACCTGTCGGCCTCAGAGTCTTTTAGGAATTCTGACTCGTTGTTTGTCCTTACTGAGGGATCTCGTAAGGGTTCTGCTGCATCTGCTGTGAACATATCTCAGTGGATCAGGCAGACGATTGTTCAGGCCTATTCTTTGAAGGGTCAGGATCCTCCTTTCCCTGTGACTGCGCATTCTACTAGAGTGCTGAGTGTCTCTTAGGCTTTTTGCCATGAGGCATCTGTTTTCCTAAGTGTGTAAAGCGGCGACTTGGTCGTCCGTTCGTATGTTTATAACATTTTATAAGGTTGATCTAATGGCATCCTCGGATGCCTCCTTTGGCCGCAATGTTTTGCAGGCTGCTGTTTAAAAGAGACTTGGTTTCTTTTTCTTTATAGGTTTTGACTTGTCTTGTGGGTAACAAGTCAAAGTCAAAGTTTTTTTAATTTGGCGCAGAGTACCTGGAAGTGATGTCATGACATCACTTCCGGAGACCCGGGTCTTCTCTTGGGCGGCAGCGGTGGAGGTAGGATGCCCGGGTCTCCCGGTGGGACGGAAACCTGGGGCGAGCCGTGGGTGGAAGGGGGGGGGGACGTCCCCTCCCGCTCCTTGTAATGACAGCCGAGTGGCTTCTCAGCCGCTTCGGTTGTCATTACAAGTCAGCCGACCATCGGCTATGGACACCGGTACTGGGGTGATGCCTCTAGCTGCAGGGATCACCCTGGTACAAGCACTTTCCCTAAATATCAGCAATATCGGCAAATCAAAAGGCGGATTTCGATATATCGGGGAAAGTGCATATCTGCCCCTGATATATCGGTGTTGCCAATAATCGGTCGATCTCTACTTCCCACCCCTCATGCCTATACTGCTTTGGGATGTTCCAATCGTAATGAAGCAAGGAGAGCGGTGTCTGTCAATGGACGATAGAGAAAATTAGATTTTTTGTAAGAACTTACAGTAAGATCCTTTACTCTGAAGTCTTTTGACAGACGCAGCACCTGCCCCTCTATTATGGGGATGGTTGTGTTTTTTCACTGCTTGCTACGAAACTGCTTTGTGAGCAGTCTGTGCCCGGGGTTATGTCGTTAGGGACAGCCCCTGTGTGTGTGTCTGGTAAAAGCTTTTGAGCTTTTGCACTGCCTAGTCTACTCCATCAAGAGGGCGCATAACCCAATCGTAATGAAACAAGGAGAGCTCCGTCTTTCAATGGACTTCAGAGAAAAGGATTTTACGGTAAGTTCTTACAAAAAATCCAATTATGTCCCCTTTAATTCTTTACATACTAAACGTACATGAGATGTCTATCTCAAATTTTCAGGATTTTTGTTGTGCAGCGTTACCCTATGTTTGAACCCTAAAGCGGCATTTCACCCAAAAGTAGAACCTCCGCTTATCTGATTACTCCTAACCCCCCCCCCCCATGGTGCCACATGTGGCACCCTTCGAGGGGGAAGGGGGAGCGGGTATCTCCGCTGACAGGGAAGTGAAGCGCTCACTTAATTATAGCTATTAGCAGCCGCTCGCCCGCCGGGTCTGTTAGTTCATTCATGCACATCATAGTAGTAGTGACATCACTGGGAGGCGGGCCGCCGGCCAGAGGCGGGTCTTTTGAAAGGAAGAACACAGGAAAGCAGAGAGTAAGGAGACTGCATCATTGGGATGGGGAGGGACGCTGAGGTGAGGTTACCAATGGAATTAGTATTATGCAGCATAAGTGGGTTAATGTATTGCCACTGCTGGTCACTGATGCATTAGTGACCGACCAGTGGCAGTTAATTAACCCCTTTGTGCTGCATTAGTGCAACCAGTATCAGTGCAACCAGTGTTAATTAACACTGATACTGGTTACACTAATGCAGCACAAAGGGGTTAATTACCACTGATACTGGTTGCACTAATGCAGCACAAAGGGGTTAATTAACTGCCACTGGTCGGTCACTAATGCATCAGTGACCAGCAGTGGCAATACATTAACCCCCTCATGCTGCATAATACAAATACCATTGGTAATTAAATTAACCACTTAAAATTATAAATAGAACCGGCGCTCAATCACCCCCAATATGTTATAAAAATCACAGGAATAAATATGAATACACATCTAAAATCAAGCAAAGCAACAGCAAATCAATGTAAATAAGTGAACAGTAATGTGCACAGTGACAATAAGTGCAAGTATACCATAATAAAAATAAGCATCAATATTTGTACACTACCTAATTTCTTTTATCCTTTTACTACATCTGGTTGATGGTCAGCGTATAGGCTTATCCTACCTTTTTAAATTAACCACTTGCCAACCCGTGTATGCCCCTGTTCTATCCATTTTAAAATCATGTGGGGGAAAAAAGTCCTCATCGGTTTTCGGCCAAGGGCATCCTTCATTTTCGGTTTCGGCCCAGAATTTTCTTTTCAGTGCATCCCTAGATATTTCTAACACATAGCATGTACATAGCAAAAATCACACCCCAAAATACATTCTACTACTCCTCCTGAGTATAGCGATACCACATATGTGGGACTTTGTCACAGCATAGCCACATACAGAGGCCCAACATGCAAGGAGCACCGTCAGGTGTTCCGGGAGCATAAATTACACACATAATTTAATTACAACCTATCACACTTTGGAAGGCCCTGGAACCCCAGGACAATGGAAACTCCCACAAAATGACTCCATTTTGGAAAGCAAACACGCCAACACATAATCTAGGAGGCATGGTCTGCAGATAGGTACTCAGGTACTCTGATGGGCTGCAGACAGGTACTCGGGTACACTGATCGGCTTCAGAAAGGTACTCGGGTACTCTGATGAGCTTCAGAAAGGTTCTCGAGTATTCTGATGGGCTAGAGACAGGTACTCGGGTAATCTGAAGGGGTGTAGATAGGTACTTGGGCACTCTGGGCTGGAGACACTCGGGTACTCGACAGGTACTCGGGTACTCTGATGACAGGTACTCGAGTGCTCCGATAACAGGTACTCGGGTACTCCGATGACAGGTACTCAAAGTACCCGAATACCTGTCATCAGAGTACCAGAGTACCTGTCTCCAGCCCATCAGAGTACCCGAGTACCTGTCACCAGAGTACCCAAGTACCTGTCACCAGCCTATCGGAGTACCCGAGTACCTGTCATCAGAGTACCTGATGGGCTGGTGACAGGTACTCGGGTACTCTGATGACAGGTACTCGGGTACTCCAATGACAGATACTCAAAGTACCCCAGTACCTGTCATCATAGTACCCGAATACCTGTCTCCAGCCCATCAGAGTACCAGAATACCTGTCTCCAGCCCATCAGAGTACCCGAGTACCTGTCTCCAGCCCATCAGAGTACCGGAGTACCTGTCACCAGCCCATCAGAGCACCCGAGTACCTTTCATCAGAGTACATGATGGGCTGGTGACAGGTACTTGGGTACTCTGATGACAGGTACTCGGGTACTCTGATGACAGGTACTCAAAGTACCTGAATACCTGTCACCAGCCCATTAGAGTACCCAAGCGCGCATTGAGGAGGGAACGAGCCGCTCATGTGATCGGCTGTGATTGACACAGCCGATCACGTGGTAAACAGCCAATTTCATTGACTGTTTACCTTGATCGGGGATGGGGTCAATCTGAGGGACGTTGCCTCATCCCTGATCGCCGCGCTGCAAGCCCCTGGGTGCGCGCAGTAGTGGCGAGAGCGGACCGCCGTCATATGACGTCGGCCCGGATTGACAAAGACTTCCTGCTGCCGTCATTTTACGACGACACGGTATGGAAGTGGTTATCATTTACAATACTATAGCAAAAGTGATACAATAATTGAACAAAGATGAAACAACTTCCATGTACGGCCTGAAGGTCTGGGAGATGGTTGCAAACTTTGACAGGAGCATCTTCTGATGGGAAGGGTTGAGGAAAATAGGCATGCAAGTTAACTGCAGTTAGCTAAAGAAGTAGAAAGGCAAGATGGGGCGATTGTTTCCCGTGACACAATACGGTGTACACTGCAGATGAATGGCATGCATGGGTGTCCTCTATGAAAGAAGCCTCTCCTAAAGCCCATGCACTAGAAAATCACACCTAGAATTTACCAGGGCCCATGCTGAAAAAGACGACTACTGGGACTTTGTACTCTGGAGTGATGAGACCAAGATAATTGTTTTTGGAACTGATGGCTTCAAAACTGTATGGCATTGCAAAGGTGAGTAGTACAAAGAAAATTGCATGGTGCCTACAGTAAAACATGGTGGTGGCAGTGTCCTCCTGTGGGGCTGCATTAGTGCAGCTGGTGTCGGGGCGCTGCATTTTGTTGATGGTATCATGAATTTACAGTTGTACTGCTCTATATTTGCTTAGCAAATACCCATATTCACATAAAAAATGTGCCAAAAAGCATATAATTATATACAAACCATGCTAATAAAAGCATACAATATGATAAAACTGTATTATTACTTATAAACAAGCACAGAATCTGGAAAATAAAGATTAATTTATATGCACTATTTATGTCACTTGATTTTTAAGTAAACATATACTCAGTGAGAGTGCATATATCGGTGCAAAAAAAACAAATACATCAAGTGGTATTTGATTATTACATGTATATATAAGAATTGTAAGAAAGTCCATAAACATCTCTGGGGTGCTTGAAAGGTGCATCAAATCCAAAATGGAGGTGAGCAACAACTGTGGGCCACACCTCTGTAATTCTAAATCTGCTTACCAGAGAACAATGACCCCCTGCAGAACTCCAGAAATGGCATAAATTGCATTGAAAATCTTCCAGGTACTCCAGATTGGTAAAGCCAGATGTTCCCTGGAGGAGTAGCCCCTTACTACTTTTGCTTTGTATCAGCTTGCTACTATTGTTGCATCGGAGTAAGAAGTCTTTGAAGGGTGGTGGAGGAGCTTGTGTAACTGCTCTGGATTTGGAGAGCTGGCTTTACGAATTCGTTTTGAAGCAAATTTCAAACATCACAGAGATGTTTATGGACTTTCTTGGCAAGTCTTACATATACATGTCACATTCATATATCACTTGATGTATTTGGGTTTTTAGCACTGATATTTGCACTCTCACTGTATATGTGTTTACATGAATGAATATGTTGACGCTATTTATGTTAACTTGATTTTAATCTTTTATTTTCCTGATTTTGCACATGCTTATAAATATAAGTATTAGCACAGTTTTACTATGTTTTTATTAGCACGATTTTTATTGCATTAACAGCCCTTTTGCACATTTTTTAGTTTCAATGGTTTTTATTGGTTTTCAACAGCAACAAGCAGATAACAGCATGAACAGTAGCTGAAAATTCTCATAAAGGTATATATCCAATAACAAATGCGATAACATACATGGGTACAAACGTGTGCACCTAGTTCAGAAGTCCATGCGTCAACTAGGGAGGCAGCCCCCACTCAGGCACCCCACTAGGACCAAACTGTGCCCGAAGAGGAAATGCTCCCACAACCATCTAAGATAAACTGACACAACCGGAGTGTGGACTGTTCCTGGGGGGACATTAGTCCCTAATACAAGGAGGGGGGGATAGAGATGAAAAACACAAGAGGGGGGAGGGGATATAAAGGTGGGGTATGAAGCAAAGGGTATAGAAGAGCAGTAATAAGGCTAGCATGACCACCAATTTGAGTATATAGATAACATCAGAAAACGCACAGCATCAGATTATAACAGTGCAATTAGGGTGTGAGAGCCAAGTGTCCCATTTCCTATGGAAGGATTTAACGGTTAAGGAGGAGCGTGCTAGAATATATTCCATTTCGCACTGTTGGTTCAAAGTGAGAATGGTATCAGTTGGTGAAGGAGAATCCGTGGATTTCCAAAGTCTGGTAATTGTGAGTTTGGCCGCTAGGAGGAGATGTACAATTAACGATCTATATTTAGGGAGAAAGGAGTGTATGTTGAGGTGAAGGAGCGCTAAGGCCAGGTTAGGAGGTATGGATTGAGCACAGATGTCCGAAATCAGGGAGAAGATTTTATTCCAGAAGGACCGAAGCGACACACGACCATAGCGTGTGATACAAGTTCCCTTGATCCCCACATTGCCTCCAGTATGATGCTGGGAGAGACGGGTATACTTTTGACAATCGGAAAGGGGTCAAATACCATTGGTGTGCGACCTTAAGATATTGTTCCCAGTGGGTGGCACACTTAGTGGCAGCGAATGTAGTGGAGAAGGCTTTTCTCTATCGCTCATTGACAGACGTAGTCTTCTTGATTCTCAAGAGCTGGGTTATGTTGTCTCTGCAGGAGTAGGACTAGGCAGAATGACAAAACGTTCTGGCTCCACCCTAGGGGCAGTCCCTGAGGGTATATCCTCCCTCTCTCTGCTACAGGGAATCAGTTTTTTTCTGTCTAGTCAGGAGTAAGGACCTAAGTTCCTTGCTGGGATCTTTTGGTCCTGGCAAGACTTTTTTTCTTTAAGAAAAAGACATTTTTTAGGTAGTTTTCTCCAGTGTTTTTTTCCTGTGAGATCTTCAAGCAAAAATGCCGGACTGGGCGACACTTGTGGTCACCCCAGCCGGCCTACGAGCGCGCGCAGACCATGGCATTGCGCTTGGTCGGCCGCGACATATTCAAGTAAGTATGCGGGGCCGGGCGACGGGCTGGATGTTGAGATCCAGTGGTCACCCCGGTTTCTGCCTAAGAGCGCGTGCAGACCAGTGCGCTGAGTCGGCCGCGACGGAGTCCCAGTAAAGGGACTGACTTTGCGAGTTAAAAGCTCGCTTGGACGCCAGGTACCAGAGAGTCGAGGCGTCCACAAACCCCCACCCCGGTGGAGAGGGTATTGTGAAGAGAGGGTGCCTGTTGGTTCGGTATGGTGAGTAAACGTTCCCTTTTTTCCTCATTATGAGGCAGTATATATTATGGGCCCCTCCATATATGGTCAGTATATATCTGATACTTACAAGTCCCCCTTGTAATACAGCATGTGTTTGTGGGAAGTGGACTTGGTTCAAGAGCTAACACTCTACCCAGCAGACTGTAACATTACAGCAGACATAGGAGGTATAATCCTACCTTATGTGCAGTGTATCTCTGTAGATCCATATGTCACCTCTTAGCAGAGTGCAGGTGGATGTGCTGGGAAGACGATATCGGCGGTCCGCCGCCATTTTGCCGTAGACCGAATGCATATATGTCCTCAGGTCACGCCGGCCGCCATGTTTTTGGAGTCTTATGTCTCTTCTATGGGGGCGGCCATGTTTTGTGAGCCCAGCTACCTCGTGGAGGGCTGGGAACGCCGGAAGGCGTACACAGGGGGCGGAGCCACGCCTTCTGCCCGGGAAAAAGCAAACAGCTCCTTCCAGTCTGTGTAAGACAGACGCTGACTGCAGTTTGTTGGAAACTGCACTGCATCGGTTGGTGAGCCTTGGGGGTCCCTCTCTCTCTCTCTCTGGGATCGAGAAGCAGGTACTCTGAGGGGCGCTATTGCGCTAGGGGGAGACACACAAAAAAAAAAAAAAAAAAGAAAAAGTTTTTTTGTTTTTGCTGGCAAAGGTGTCCTGTATTAACATGGACCCTGCCACTCATGTATCTCCTCCGGATCCCCTCGAGGGGTCTGCGGGATCCTCCAGCACCCCATTGACAATTGAATCTTTGTCAGCTATTATGGAAACTTTTGTGTCCCGGGTGGAAGTGGCTTGTCAGGGACAGGGCGCAAGAAAGCGACCCCCGCCTAACCCCTTATTATCTGAAACTTCGGATTCAGACTCTGAGCCTATTTCTGCAGTTGCAGGTACTTCATCTGGTATTGGTGTCTCGGGTCCTGTCTCTTCAGACAGTGAGGAGGATGTTTCGGCATCCGCCATAGCCCGAGAGGAAGCGTTGGTAAACGCACTCATTGTATCTGTTCAAGAGACTTTAAGGTTACAGGGTATTCCATCAGAAATAGCTGAAACTGAGATCCCTTTTGGGACTAAAAAGCGCATCAAAGTGGCGAAGGTTTTTCCATTGCCCAAATGTTTTGGCAATCCAATCGAAGAAGAATGGCGTCTGCCAAAACGCACTTTTAATATTTCTAAACGCATTGACAGGCGTTATCCGTTTGAGGAAACCCTTATTAAGAAATGGACAGAACCACCTGTGGTGGATTCACCAATTGCTAGATTGAATAAAGCCACGGTTATTCCTCTAGAAGACGCTCCGTCTTTTAAAGATCCAGTGGATCGCAAGATAGAAGCTATGTCTCGCACCATGTTTTCCTTGATTGGATCAGCTTTCAGACCAATAATTGCTATTGGTCTGGTTTCGCAGGCTGTAACTGAATGGACCAAGTGGTTACGCCGGGACTTAGAAGAAGTCCCTCAGGCGGTATCAGATTTGTTGGAACAAATGATACAGGGGTTACAGTTTGTATGTGATGCGGCGTTAGACGCCACTCCATTAATGGCGCGAGCATCAGTCTCAGCAGTGGTTCTCAGGCGTACACTGTGGCTAAAAGGTTGGTTAGCCGACCAAGGTTCCAAAAAAGCATTGGCTAATATCCCCTTTTCAGGAGAGCGTCTATTTGGAGCCAACTTAGATGAGATCATTAAGGATCTCACCGGTGGAAAAAGCACCTTTTTACCGCAAAATTTTAAAGGTAGAGGAACTCGTCAAAGACGAGGGCCTTCTTTTTCTGCTCACAAGAGGTTTTTTCGTCCAGCGGGTGAAAAAACTAAGTCCTCCAAAGCTCCTGCAGGAGGCGTCAGGGGTCGTTGGTCGGGCAAGCAAAAGCCCGCCCCCTCCAGACCTGAAGATAAACCATCCAAAGCCTGAAGGTGCGCCCCCACCCATAACTGGGGTGGGGGGACGTCTTCGCCGGTTCCCGGATCCATGGCTTTCCAGAATCCCGGACAAATGGGTTTGCGAAGTCATAAGGTCAGGGTACAAGATCGAGTTTCGATCTCTCCCACCGGCGCGATTCTTCCCTTCCAATATCCGTCTATCCGCAGACCGTTTAGAAGATCTGCGGAGAGCAGTCACAGATTTACTACAACAAGGAGTGGTAGTCCACGTTCCTTGGACAGAACGGTTTCAAGGGTTTTATTCAAACCTGTTTACAATACCCAGGAAAGAGGGCAAAGTGCGTCCAATTCTGGACTTAAGAGCACTCAATTCTTTCGTCAACATAAGAAGATTCAGAATGGAGTCCATTCGCACGGTAGCAGCCTTCCTGCATCCAGGGGATGTCCTAGCGTCCATAGACATCAAGGACGCCTATCTTCACATTCCCATTTTCGCAGGACATCAGCGTTTTCTACGCTTTTCCGTAGAGGAGAACCACTATCAGTTTGTGGCGTTACCTTTCGGTCTCGCCACGGCTCCGCGGGTCTTCACAAAGGTGTTGGCCCCAATGTTGGCACTTCTGCGCCAAAGAGGTATATCGATTCTAGGTTACCTAGACGATCTTCTGCTTCATGCAGAGTCTCCTCAGACCTTGCTACAAAACATAGAGATTACTATGATTTCTTTACAGGAATTCGGGTGGCTGGTGAACCAGCAAAAGTCATTTCTGGTTCCCACCCAGAGGCTCGAATATCTGGGTCTAATTCTAGACACAGTCAGGACGAGAGTTTTCCTTCCGGTAGGGAAACTTCGAAAGATTCAATCAGCAGTCCAGTTGTTACTGTCCAACAGCTGGTCTTCCCTTCGGACGTGCATGAGGGTTCTGGGGTTGATGGTGGCTTCATTCGAAGCAGTCCCATTTGCCCAGTCCCATACCCGAATTCTTCAGCAAGAGATTCTTCTCAGATGGAATCGGAATCCGGAATCCCTGGACAATCAGATACGATTGAGCAAACAGACCAGAGAGTCTCTGGTTTGGTGGCTTCGGTCTCCAATGCTCAGCCAGGGAAAGTCATTTCTGCCAATATATTGGACGATAGTGACCACGGATGCCAGTCTATCCGGATGGGGAGGAATTCTTGGTCAGTTATCTGTCCAGGGACTTTGGTCCCCGGAAGAATCCAGGTTACAGATAAATGTATTGGAACTGAGAGCGATCAGACTTTGTCTGATTCACTGGACCGAGCAGCTCCAGGGCAGCCCGGTTCGGATCCAGTCGGGCAATGCCACGGCCGTGGCTTATGTCAATCATCAGGGGGGCACCAAGAGTGTCCGAGCGGCCAAAGAAGTGGCTTGCATTCTTCGCTGGGCGGAACGATTTGTTCCAGCAATCTCTGCGGTGTTCATTCCGGGGGTGGAGAATTGGCAGGCAGATTATCTCAGCCGTCAGACCCTGGATCAGGGGGAATGGTCCCTCCATCCAGACGTTTTCCACCAGTTGTGCCTACGGTGGGGCACCCCGGATGTGGATCTGTTGGCATCACGATTCAACAGGAAAGTTCAGAGATTCGTGGCTCGCTCCCGCGATCCTCTAGCAGAAACCGCAGACGCACTGATCGCCCCGTGGGGGCAATACCAGCTAATATATGCCTTCCCTCCTCTCGCGTTACTGCCAAGACTTCTTCGCAGGGTAGAGGAGGAAGGAATCCCAGTAATCCTGGTAGCTCCGGACTGGCCTCGTCGAGCTTGGTACGCCGACATGGTCAGACTGGTGGCGGACGTCCCATGGAGACTTCCTCTCAGGGAGGATCTACTGTCTCAGGGACCGATCTTCCATCCTGCTTTACGATCGCTGGCTTTAACGGCCTGGCTATTGAGACCCAGGTGCTGAAGGACAAAGGTTTGTCAGCTTCAGTTATTCCTACTCTAGTTGAAGCAAGGAAAGCGACTTCCAGAAAGATTTATCATCGCACATGGAAGTCCTACATTGCATGGTGTGAACCTTTGGGGTTCCGTCCTCGGTCTTATTCGATTAGTCGAATATTGGCTTTTCTGCAACAAGGGGTTGAGCAGAAACTGGCCTTGAGTACTATCAAGGGTCAGGTCTCAGCATTAGCCATCTTCTTTCAGAAGCCTTTGGCTACTCATTCCTTGGTGCGGAATTTCATCCAGGGGGTGCGACATCTGGCTCCGCCAGTGCACGCGCCGTTACCCCCCTGGGATCTTAATTTAGTGTTGTCGGTTCTTCAGAAACCTCCCTTTGAAGATATTAGGGAGATTCCTCTACCCACGTTGTCCCAGAAGGTGGCCTTCTTGGTGGCTATTACTTCTGCACGCAGAGTGTCAGAACTGGCCGCATTATCTTGTCGTTCACCATATCTGGTGGTTCATAGAGATAAGGTGGTTCTTCGTCCGAATCCATCCTTCCTACCAAAAGTGGTTTCAGAATTTCATCTGAATGAAGAAATTGTATTACCTTCCCTGTGTCCTAAGCCCAGTCATCCTCGGGAATTTGCTTTGCACTCCTTGGATGTGGTCCGGGCGATCAGGGTATACTTGAAAACGACAGACTCGTTTCGCAAGACGGATTCACTTTTTGTGATCCCAGATGGACCCAAAAAGGGGTTGCCTGCATCTGCCGCGACCATTTCCAGATGGATCAGACAGACGGTAGTGCAGGCTTATTCTATTAAGGGTCGGGAGCCCCCGTTCCCTGTTAAGGCGCACTCCACTCGGGCACTTAGTGCGTCATGGGCCTTTCGCCATCAGGCGTCAGTGGTCCAGGTGTGCAAGGCGGCTACCTGGTCGTCGGTGCATACCTTCTCTAAACATTATAAAGTTGATGTAATGGCATCGTCTGATGCCTCATTTGGCCGCAAGGTTTTGCAGGCCGCAATTTGAGGAGACCAGTGGTCTACCTCGAGGGTTTTTTCCGTTGGAAAATTTTTTCTTTAGCCTCATTCTTTGTTTATAATGAGCCTTTAAAACTTCTAGTTTGGCACCGGTTGGGCCTTCTAGATTGGATTTGATTTTGTCAATCCCACCCCTCATTTGTGGCACTGCTTCTGGATGTCCCAGCTCTTGAGAATCAAGAAGACTACGTCTGTCAATGAGCGATAGAGAAAAATGGATTTTTGTAAGAACTTACCGTAAAATCCTTTTCTCTTAAGCTCATTGACAGACGTAGTACCCGCCCCTCTATCATTGAGTTGGGTTGGGTTAAATTCTCTGTACTGCTTTAAACAGAACTGATTCCCTGTAGCAGAGAGAGGGAGGATATACCCTCAGGGACTGCCCCTAGGGTGGAGCCAGAACGTTTTGTCATTCTGCCTAGTCCTACTCCTGCGGAGACAACATAACCCAGCTCTTGAGAATCAAGAAGACTACGTCTGTCAATGAGCTTAAGAGAAAAGGATTTTACGGTAAGTTCTTACAAAAATCCATTTTCTGCCAAGAGGACTCTGGGAACGTTGTGTGGAGGGTGCATTCCCATTTAGTGATAGATTTTGGCTTTGAGAAGGAACCCAGATGGGTATAAGCTTGGTAGAATAGAGTGATGCCTTTTATACAGGCTATGTGAGTCCTGGAAGTGCCGGCTGATCGAGGTAGGGAGTATAAAATGGGTAGGCAAAGGACTTGATCTGAGGAAAGAACGTATTTGTAGGTAAGTATGAAACGTTTTATGAGGTAAGTTGAGTTTGGTGAACAGGTCTGCATAGGGAAGTAGTAGTTGGTCCTAGTAGAGGTCAGAAAGATAGATGTGTGCGCCGGTTGGTCGCCTAGATGTCCACAGTTTGAGATCCAAGTTGGGAATAAAGTGTGTCAATAAAGCCAGTGGTAGTGGAGTTTTGAGGCCTGGGTCTTTGGGGGTTAGATGTAAAGGAAACTCATTACATAGTTTGGTGGTTATCTGGATCGTAGAAGACAGAGAAGGAGGGGGGGGGGGGTGGCCCCCAATTTGATGGCGATAAGGGTTAGTTTCAAGTCTTTATGGGGAAGCATAGCGCCTTCTATGTGGGTCCAGGTTTTATGGGGGGTGACAGTCCACCAATATTTAAGTTGGTCGAGGACGCAGGCCTTGTAATAGGCACGAATATCCGGTACACCCATGCCACCTGAAGTCCTGTGTCTAGTCATCGTGTGCAGAGAACACCTGGAAGGCTTGTGGTTCCAAATAAATTTAGTAAGTAATGTTTGAACCATTGTGAAAAAGCGCCGTGGTAAGGGAATTATCAAGGTGCGAAATAAATACATCAGTTTAGGGAGGATCAACAATTTAAAAGCGGCTATTTTACCTGTGGTAGAGAGTTCCTGGGTTTTTAAAGAGTTGAGAAGTTGAGGCAGGGAGTCCAAGAAGGGTTTGAAGTTATGGTCATATAGCTGGGAGGTATGGGATGTCAATTTAATGCCCAAATAACTCAAGGAATGTGAGGCCCACGTAAAGGGAAACGGTTTGGCCAGCGTGGATTGGAGCGAGTGGGATATATGCAAACCGAGAATTTGGGACTTGCTAGCATTGAGCTTGTAGTAGGAAGCTTCACTAAAGTCCCGCAAGAGGTCGTAAGTGTGTGGGAGGGACAAAGCAGGATTTGATAAGAGGAGTAGGACATCATCTGCAAAGAGACTGATTTTGTGCTCCAGGCCATTTATGTGGATGCCAGTGATACGGGGGTCGGAGCAGATTCTTTGGGCCAGAGGTTCCATAAGAAGGGTAAAAATGATGGGCGAGAGTGGGCAACCCTGTCGAGTGCCATTTGTAAAATGTATGGGTTTTGAGTGGATGCCAGAGGTGAGTACCGTAGCGGACGGGTTAGAGTACAGGGATAGGCTAGCAGACTGCATCCAGTCACGGACGCTAAATGTTTCAAGTACTCTTTGGAGGTAGCCCCAGTGGACCCTGACGAACACCTCCGCATCCAAGGAAAGAAGCAGAGGAGGAGTCCGAGAGGGTCCAGCATGGGAGATCAAATTGAGGAGACGTCTAATGCCATCTGGGGCTTGTCGGCCAGGGACAAAGCCAACCTGATCAGGGTGTATGAGATAGGGGAGCATCGTCTGGAGTCTAAGGGTTAATACCTTGGCATAAATCTGATCTCGGTATTTAGGAGAGATATGGGTCTATAATTTGCAGGGAGGGAAGGTTCTTTGTCCGGTTTGGGAATAGTA
Source organism: Pelophylax lessonae (assembly GCF_965119305.1). Lineage (NCBI taxonomy): Eukaryota > Metazoa > Chordata > Amphibia > Anura > Ranidae > Pelophylax > Pelophylax lessonae. The sequence continues at coordinate 344,199,185 of NC_138770.1, forward strand.
ACTATGACAGCTCGTAGCATGTCAGAGGGATTTGAAGCGTTGGAAGAGGCAAGAGCGAAGACAGACTGCAGGTGAGGTGCTAGTTCAGTTGAAAAGCGTTTGTAATATTCATTAGAAAACCCGTCCTTGCCCGGAGATTTGTTATTTGGGAGTTTTGCTATAACAGAACATATTTCTTGAGAGGTAATGGGCTGCGAGATGGAATGGAGTTGGTCTGCAGATAGGGATGGCAATTTGGCGTTAGACAAGAAGTTGTTAATGACCTCAGGCGTTGGTTGGGGTGTAGTGGGATGGTCATACAGCGACTGATAATACGTCGCAAAGGCATTGGCTATGTCCTTCGGGTTTTTGCACATTTTTTTATGTGAATATTGATATTTGCTTAGCACCACAGTTCTCAATGTAAGAAAGGCACCTAGGATTGTAAGCTCCTTGAGGGCAGGAACTGATATAAATGTACTGTATGTAAAGAACTGCATAGATTAGCGGTGTGTGTGTGTGTAAATCTAGATCATTAACTTGTTTTACAGGTTAGGTTAATCCCTCTTTTGCGTCCACCCCAAACTTTAACCCTCTGATGTAAATAATGTCTTTGTGTTATTTATGTCTCATTTTATTTGCAGTGAATTTTTTCAAGTGCCATTTTCATGTCTTCTGGTTCTTCTTTTTTTTTTTTTTTTTTTTTTTTGTTTAGGTGATGATCTAGCCTTTCCAGCTTCAGTGCAAGATACTGTAGTCTGCAGTAAAATCTTTCAAATTTTATACAAAAATGAAGAGGTTGCAGTTAATGATGTAATGAATTTTAAAATCAAGATGCTTCTGGATGAAAGGAAGGTAATGGTATTACACATGACCAAGTCCATTAGTCATTCAACGTAGCTACCAATATTTAATCATTTTCTGTATTTACAGATTGAGGAAACATTAAATGAGATGATGTTTCAACTTTCCATTGACCTGTATTTCACAGACACAGATTATTCGTAAGTGAAAAAAAAAAAATATGCCAGATTTGCATGCAATATTTTATTCACCAGACAACACTGTGATCTACATGCTTGTACATGAAAGGCTGCATTCACATGGGGTGGATCTGTCCACTGTTCCCCTGCTGATCAGAGCAGAGCGAGCTCTATGGGCTGTTGGGAATAAACAAACTCCATAGTCCATTTACGACCGACTGCCCTCCAATCCGCTCCACCTAGACGGAGGGGGGGACAGATCCTCTTTCCTTTTCTTTTCTTGCAGACCGGATAGGTTTGAATATAGGTGGGTTTAAACGGACACAATGTGTAAATAATAAGCAAACTCAATGACCTTAAATCATAAGTGCTTCCTAATATCACACAAAAAAATCAAAAAATAAATGTCAATAAATCAATATGTGCATACACTCAAAATCATGAAATTAAATGTCCATAAATAGGTGCATTCCAATCCTCAAAGTAATGGCCACCACAGAAGTGATTAATACAGTATATGGCATTGTGCTTCACTCCACCACCACCAGAAATCAAAGCCTCTCACCTTAAGATTTGACCCAGAACACTGAGTCAAAAACAGTTTTTTTACCCCTCTGGGGTCACAGGCAGATGTCACCAAATGGTAAGGAGGTCTCAGACGGATGCACAGGTGCATCCGTCTGAGACCTCCTTACCATTTGGTGACATCTGCCTGTAACCCCAGAGGGGTAAAAAGCTGTTTCTCTATCGCTCATTGACAGACGTAGTCTTCTTGATTCTCAAGAGCTGGGTTATGTTGTCTCCGCAGGAGTAGGACTAGGCAGAATGACAAAATGTTCTGGCTCCACCCTAGGGGGCAGTCCCTGAGGGTATATCCTCCCTCTCTCTGCTACAGGGAATCAGTTTTTTTCTGTCTAGTCAGGAGTAAGGACCTAAGTTCCTTGCTGGGATCTTTTGGTCCTGGCAAGACTTTTTTTCTTTAAGAAAAAGACATTTTTTAGGTAGTTTTCTCCAGTGTTTTTTTCCTGTGAGATCTTCAAGCAAAAATGCCGGACTGGGCGACACTTGTGGTCACCCCAGCCGGCCTACGAGCGCGTGCAGACCAGGCATTGCGCTTGGTCGGCCGCGACATATTCAAGTAAGTATGCGGGGCCGGGCGACGGGCTGGATGTGAGATCCAGTGGTCACCCCGGTTTCTGCCTAAAAGCGCGTGCAGACCAGTGCGCTGAGTCGGCCGCGACGGAGTCCCAGTAAAGGGACTGACTTTGCGAGTTAAAAGCTCGCTTGGACGCCAGGACCAGAGAGTCGAGGCGTCCACAAACCCCCACCTCGGTGGAGAGGGTATTATGAAGAGAGGGTGCCTGTCAGTTCGGTATGGTGAGTAAACGTTCCCTTTTTTCCTCATTTATGAGGCAGTATATATTATGGGCCCCTCCATATATGGTCAGTATATATCTGACACTTACAAGTCCCCCTTGTAATACAGCATGTGTTTGTGGGAAGTGGACTCGGTTCAAGAGCTAACACTCTACCCAGCAGACTGTAACATTACAGCAAACATAGGAGGTATAATCCTACCTTATGTGCAGTGTATCTCTGTAGATCCATATGTCACCTCTCAGCAGAGTGCAGGTGGATGTGCTGGGAAGACGATATCGGCGGTCCGCCGCCATTTTGCCGTAGACCGTATGCATGTATGTCCTCAGGTCACGCCGGCCGCCATGTTTTTGGAGTCTTATGTCTCTTCTATGGGGGCGGCCATGTTTTGTGAGCCCAGCTTCCTCGTGGAGGGCTGGGAACGCCGGAAGGCGTACACAGGGGGCGGAGCCACGCCTTCTGCCCGGGAAAAAGCAAACAGCTCCTTCCAGTCTGTGTAAGACAGACGCTGGCTGCAGTTTGTTGGAAACTGCACTGCATCGGTTGGTGAGCCTTGGGGGTCCCTCTCTCTCTCTCTGGGATCGAGAAGCAGGTACTCTGAGGGGCGCTATTGCGCTAGGGGGAGACACACAAAAAAAAAAAAAAGTTTTTTGTTTATTGCTGGCAAAAGTGTCCTGTATTAACATGGACCCTGCCACTCATGTATCTCCTCCGGATCCCCTCGAGGGGTCTGCGGGATCCTCCAGCACCCCATTGACAGTTGAATCTTTGTCAGCCATTATGGAAACTTTTGTGTCCCGGGTGGAAGTGGCTTGTCAGGGACAGGGCGCAAGAAAGCGACCCCCGCCTAACCCCTTATTATCTGAGACCTCGGATTCAGACTCTGAGCCTATTTCTGCAGTTGCAGGTACTTCATCTGGTATTGGTGTCTCGGGTCCTGTCTCTTCAGACAGTGAGGAGGATGTTTCGGCATCCGCCATAGCCCGAGAGGAAGCGTTGGTAAACGCACTCATTGTATCTGTTCAAGAGACTTTAAGGTTACAGGGTATTCCATCAGAAATAGCTGAAACTGAGATCCCTTTTGGGACTAAAAAGCGCATCAAAGTGGCAAAGGTTTTTCCATTGCCCAAATGTTTTGGCAATCCAATCGATGAAGAATGGCGTCTGCCAAAACGCACTTTTAATATTTCCAAACGCATTGACAGGCGTTATCCGTTTGAGGAAACCCTTATTAAGAAATGGACAGAACCACCTGTGGTGGATTCACCAATCGCTAGATTGAATAAAGCCACGGTTATTCCTTTAGAAGACGCTCCGTCTTTTAAAGATCCAGTGGATCGCAAGATAGAAGCTATGTCTCGCACCATGTTTTCCTTGATTGGATCAGCTTTCAGGCCAATAATTGCTATTGGTTTGGTTTCGCAGGCTGTAACTGAATGGACCAAGTGGTTACGCCGGGACTTAGATGAAGTCCCTCAGGCGGTATCAGATTTGTTGGAACAAATGATACAGGGGTTACAGTTTGTATGTGATGCGGCGTTAGACGCCACTCCATTAATGGCGCGAGCATCAGTCTCAGCAGTGGTTCTCAGGCGTACACTGTGGCTAAAAGGTTGGATAGCCGACCAAGGTTCCAAAAAAGCATTGGCTAATATCCCCTTTTCAGGAGAACGTCTATTTGGAGCCAACTTAGATGAGATCATTAAGGATCTCACCGGTGGAAAAAGCACCTTTTTACCGCAAAATTTTAAAGGTAGAGGAACTCGTCAAAGACGAGGGCCTTCTTTTTCTGCTCACAAGAGGTTTTTTCGTCCAGCGGGTGAAAAAACTAAGTCCTCCAAGGTTCCTACAGGAGGCGTCAGGGGTCGTTGGTCGGGCAAGCAAAAGCCCGCCCCCTCCAGACCTGAAGATAAACCATCCAAAGCCTGAAGGTGCGCCCCCACCCATAACTGGGGTGGGGGGACGTCTTCGCCGGTTCCCGGATCCATGGCTTTCCAGAATCCCGGACAAATGGGTTTGCGAAGTCATAAAGTCAGGGTACAAGATCGAGTTTCGATCTCTCCCACCGGCGCGATTCTTCCCTTCCAATATCCGACTATCTCCGGATCGTCTAGAAGATCTGCGGAGAGCAGTCACAGATCTACTACAACAAGGAGTGATAGACCACGTTCCTTGGACAGAACGGTTTCAAGGGTTTTATTCAAACCTGTTTACAATACCCAGGAAAGAGGGCAAAGTGCGTCCAATTCTGGACTTAAGAGCACTCAATTCTTTCGTCAACATAAGAAGATTCAGAATGGAGTCCATTCGCACGGTAGCAGCCTTCCTGCATCCAGGGGATGTCTTAGCGTCCATAGACATCAAGGACGCCTATCTTCACATTCCCATTTTCGCAGGACATCAGCGTTTTCTACGCTTTTCCGTAGAGGAGAACCACTATCAGTTTGTGGCGTTACCTTTCGGTCTCGCCACGGCTCCGCGGGTCTTCACAAAAGTGTTGGCCCCTATGTTGGCACTTCTGCGCCAAAGAGGTATATCGATTCTAGGTTACCTAGACGACCTTCTGCTTCATGCAGAGTCTCCTCAGACCTTGCTACAAAACATAGAAATTACTATGATTTCTTTACAGGAATTCGGGTGGCTGGTGAACCAGCAAAAGTCTTTTCTGGTTCCCACCCAGAGGCTCGAATATCTGGGTCTAATTCTAGACACAGTCAGGACAAGAGTGTTTCTTCCGGTAGGGAAGCTTCGAAAGATTCAATCAGCAGTCCAGTTGTTACTGTCCAACAGCTGGTCTTCCCTTCGGACTTGCATGAGGGTTCTGGGGTTGATGGTGGCTTCATTCGAAGCAGTCCCATTTGCCCAGTCCCATACCCGAATTCTTCAGCAAGAGATTCTCCTCAGATGGAATCGGAATCCGGAATCCCTGGACAATCAGATACGATTGAGCAAACAGACCAGAGAGTCTCTGGTTTGGTGGCTTCGGTCTCCAATGCTCAGCCAGGGAAAGTCATTTCTGCCAATATATTGGATGAGAGTGACCACGGATGCCAGTCTATCCGGATGGGGAGGAATTCTCGGTCAATTATCTGCCCAGGGACTTTGGTCCCCGGAAGAATCCAGATTACCGATAAATGTATTGGAACTGAGAGCGATCAGACTTTGTCTGATTCACTGGACCGAGCAGCTCCAGGGCAGCCCGGTTCGGATCCAGTCGGACAATGCCACGGCCGTGGCTTATGTCAATCACCAGGGGGGCACCAAGAGTGTCCGAGCGGCCAAAGAAGTGGCTTGCATTCTTCGCTGGGCGGAACGATTTGTTCCAGCAATCTCTGCGGTGTTCATTCCGGGGGTGGAGAATTGGCAGGCAGATTATCTCAGCCGTCAGACCCTGGATCAGGGGGAATGGTCCCTCCATCCAGACGTTTTCCACCAGTTGTGCCTTCGGTGGGGCACCCCGGATGTGGATCTGTTGGCATCACGATTCAACAGGAAAGTTCAGAGATTCGTGGCTCGCTCCCGCGATCCTCTAGCACAAACCGCAGACGCACTGATCGCCCCGTGGGGGCAATACCAGCTAATATATGCCTTCCCTCCTCTCGCGTTACTGCCAAGACTTCTTCGCAGGGTAGAGGAGGAAGGAATCCCAGTAATCCTGGTAGCTCCGGACTGGCCTCGTCGAGCTTGGTATGCCGACATGGTCAGACTGGTGGCGGACGTCCCGTGGAGACTTCCTCTCAGAGAGGATCTACTGTCTCAGGGACCGATCTTCCATCCTGCTTTACGATCGCTGGCTTTAACGGCCTGGCTATTGAGACCCAGGTGCTGAAGGACAAGGGATTGTCAGCTTCAGTTATTCCTACTCTAGTTGAAGCAAGGAAAGCGACTTCCAGAAAGATTTATCATCGCACATGGAAGTCCTACATTGCATGGTGTGAACCTTTGGGGTTCCGTCCTCGGTCTTATTCGATTAGTCGAATATTAGCTTTTCTGCAACAGGGGGTTGAGCAGAAACTGGCCTTGAGTACTATCAAGGGTCAGGTCTCAGCATTAGCCATCTTCTTTCAGAAGCCTTTGGCTACTCATTCCTTGGTGCGGAATTTCATCCAGGGGGTGCGACATCTGGCTCCGCCAGTGCACGCGCCGTTACCCCCCTGGGATCTTAATTTAGTGTTGTCGGTTCTTCAGAAACCTCCCTTTGAAGATATTAGGGAGATTCCTCTACCCACGTTGTCCCAGAAGGTGGTCTTCTTGGTGGCTATTACTTCTGCACGCAGGGTGTCAGAACTGGCCGCATTATCTTGTCGTTCACCATATCTGGTGGTTCATAGAGATAAGGTGGTTCTTCGTCCGAATCCATCCTTCCTACCAAAAGTAGTTTCAGAATTTCATCTGAATGAAGAAATTGTATTACCTTCCCTGTGTCCTAAGCCCAGTCATCCTCGGGAATTTGCTTTGCACTCCTTGGATGTGGTCCGGGCGATCAGGGTATACTTGAAAACGACAGACTCGTTTCGCAAGACGGATTCACTTTTTGTGATCCCAGATGGACCCAAAAAGGGGTTGCCTGCATCTGCCGCGACCATTTCCAGATGGATCAGACAGACGGTAGTGCAGGCTTATTCTATTAAGGGTCGGGAGCCCCCGTTCCCTGTTAAGGCGCACTCCACTCGGGCACTTAGTGCGTCATGGGCCTTTCGCCATCAGGCGTCAGTGGTCCAGGTGTGCAAGGCGGCTACCTGGTCGTCGGTGCATACCTTCTCTAAACATTATAAAGTTGATGTAATGGCATCGTCTGATGCCTCATTTGGCCGCAAGGTTTTGCAGGCCGCAATTTGAGGAGACCAGTGGTCTACCTCGAGGGTTTTTTCCGTTGGAAAATTTTTCTTTAGTCTCATTCTTTGTTTATAATGAGCCTTTAAAACTTCTAGTTTGGCACCGGTTGGGCCTACTAGATTGGATTTGATTTAGTCAATCCCACCCCTCATTTGTGGCACTGCTTCTGGATGTCCCAGCTCTTGAGAATCAAGAAGACTACGTCTGTCAATGAGCGATAGAGAAAAATGGATTTTTGTAAGAACTTACCGTAAAATCCTTTTCTCTTAAGCTCATTGACAGACGTAGTACCCGCCCCTCTATCATTGAGTTGGGTTGGGTTAATTTCTCTGTACTGCTTTAAACAGAACTGATTCCCTGTAGCAGAGAGAGGGAGGATATACCCTCAGGGACTGCCCCCTAGGGTGGAGCCAGAACATTTTGTCATTCTGCCTAGTCCTACTCCTGCGGAGACAACATAACCCAGCTCTTGAGAATCAAGAAGACTACGTCTGTCAATGAGCTTAAGAGAAAAGGATTTTACGGTAAGTTCTTACAAAAATCCATTTTTTTGACTGTGTTCTGGGTCAAATCTTAAGGTGAGAGGCTTTGATCTCTGGTGGCAGTGGAGTGAAGCACAATACCATATATTAATCACTTTTGTGGTGGCCATTACTTTGAGGATTGGAATGCACCTATTTATGGACATTTAATTTCATGATTTTGAGTGTATGCACATATTGATTTATTGACATTTATTTTTTGATTTTTTTGTGTGATATTGGGAAGCACTTATGATTTAAGGTCATTGAGTTTGCTTATTATTTACACATATTGTCATTATACACATTATTTTTTTACATATTCACAATTAATTTTTCTGGCGCAGCACCTGTTTATTTTCAATTACTTATATTGTGGAAGTGGATAACACTATCTGGTGGTGGCTGCTGGATATATTTTTTTCAAAAAAATGTTTTCTCTATTTATTTCACATAACTGCGCTGATAGCTTTTTTGCACATTTTTAAAGGACACAAGTCTGCTTACACCTGCTGGTTCATAGGGCCGAATGGAGGGTTCGATCAGGTCCGCCTGAAAAACTGACAGGCGGACCTGATTGGTTCCTTTGTGTGAAAGCAACCTAAATTACTCGTATTTCCTTAGGTTTTCTGCAGCAACAAGTTTCCGTCTTTGGGATATAACAAAACTTGACACCACTGGTCCACTCACATTGGTTACCAATCTTTTTCTTTCCTTAATCATCTTAGACCAGCCATACATAGTTCAAATCTCGGCCGGTTCAGCAGGAACCAGCTGAGATTTGAAGCAGTGTTGAGCAGGCTATGTACCAAGCTGATTGATCGATTGATCAACTTTGGTACAGCCAGCCTGCCAGATTCCCTTGCAAAGAATGCAAGCAGGTGCTATAGCTGCTAGCAATAAACACGGTCTTCTCCCAGCAGGGACAGCTTTCCCGTTGTTGCAGGAAAGAAATCTGCACTGTGTATGGCCTGTTTAAGACTTTATTTCCACTTGTCATTTGTCACTGAAGGATTATGCCTCCAGTCTGAAATGTAGCTGAACAGGGTGTTCTCTAGCAGTGAGACCCCACCCTGACCACACGCATTGGCTTTTCCTCAGTGAGATTCCACTCCGAGCACACGTCAGTCCTTCGGTATCACAGTCTACAGTCTCTAGTTTCCCTCCATAGACTCCTCTCTGAATATTACCCATACTCCCACCATACAAATTGCATATTAAACCCTGTTCATGTCCTCCTCACAGACATTGCTCACTGAACCCAGACATCCTTTGGAGGCTTATTGCTCAGACAGCACTCTGCCCCCCCCCCCCCCCCCCCATCTCTTCAGAAGGAATGTTTCTGTACCTGTGAGAGAACGCCGGATGTTGGCTTGCATTTAAAAGTGTGTGGTCCAGTTGTGTGTGTAGTATAGGACACAAATTGTTTTTTTGCCCTGTAATTTGCCCCCGGCACACGCATCTTACTTTACCAGTATCTGTGCTTGCCGCTAGATAGACGTGTACACTGAGCTTTCTGGATAGTTTATATACCATCAGATTATGTACATTAGCCCCTCAGTGATCAGCCCCCACAGAAGGTGTGTAGCCCCTCAGTCACCTTTTTCCCAAGTTTAGGAGCTTTGATTCCTTGGTGACCTTTATGCACCATATGGGTTATTTCCCCTCAATTAGCTTGAAGAGCTAGCCTGAGAGTGTATGTGGATTAACCCCTCAGTGATCTTTCCAAAGAATATGAGCATTAACCCCCTTAGTTCCCTGTTTCTAGCTCATCAATGTTAACCCCTCCGCACTCATTCCTTAGTACATATATGATAACTTTTCAGTGCTCACTACTCAAGCCATGTGCATATTAATCCCTAGAAGCATGGAAAAGTGATGGCAGAAAAAAGACAGTAGTCTATTGCGTCTGTCCATGTTTTTTTTTTTTCTCTCTTTTGTTCATTGACGGACACCGCTCCAGAATCTTCTTGACCATTGGGTTTTGCTGCTTCCTACAAGAGTAGAACACTAGGCAGGAAAAAGCTTTAGCACACCTATGGGGCAATCCAGAGGATATACTCCCACTTTTTTTTATTTTCTGCCTTGTCAGGAGTAAGGACCTAGTTCCTTGCTGGGATCTCTGATCCTAGCTTTTTTTCCTTTTTTAAATGTAATTTTTTTCCTCTTTTATTATTCTCTGTTCCTGTGAGAACTACAATCAACTACTGGACTGGGCGACAAACTTGAAATTCTAGATCCTTAAGGTCTCTCCAGTCCGGCCAGCAGGCCTCAGCTCCGCGCTAGGTCGGCCGCGACGTAGCCACACTGGAAAGAGGCTGGCCTGCGAGTTAAACGTCTTGCGAAGATGCATATGACCTGGTCGCGGCCTGAGTCATAATGCTCCTCCTGGCCGACGGCACCCCCATTCCGGTGGAAAGGTGATCTTTCCGGAGCAGTGCCCACCCAGTTCCACAGTATGGTAAGTGGTTGTCCCCCTTGAGGGTTTTGGGGTGGACGTGGGCCCCTCACTGGGATGGTGGGGGCCCCAGATTCCACTCCTCCTCAGCCCCTCTAGAGTCACTGTGGGTCTGGGTCCAAGATCGGAACGTTTTCAAGGTTTCTAGTCAAACCTGTTTACATTTCCCAGGAAGGTAGTCAAGATATGTCCAATCGTGGACCTCGAGGCTTTGAACTGCTTATGTGGGCACAGTAGTTGAATGAAGTCCATTCGTACAGTAGTGGCATTCCCACATCAAAGGACGCTTACCTTCATATTCCAGTAAATGTCGGTTATCAGCGTTTTCTCCGCTTGCCGTGGGTGAGGAGCATGATTAATTCATGGCATTACCCTTTGGTCTTGCCTCAGCTCCTCGGGTATTAACAAAAGGGTTGGCCCCGGTGTTGGCATTGTAGCCGCAGCGGGGGATTTCGGTACTGGGTACCTGGACTATCTTCCGCGAGCAGAGTCTCCGACTGCTCTAAAGGACAACCTGGAAATTACTGCACGGACACAGTAGGAGTTTGGTTTGGAAATTGAACTTCCAAGAATCTGCTTTGGTTCTGTCCACCAAGTTGGACTATCTGGGTCTGACTCTGAACTCTGTTTTAGCCAGGGTGTTTTTCCAGGGGAAAATAAAAAAAAACTCCACAGCTGCAGGATGCGACTCAGGTCCTGTTGTTCAGCAGTCTTCTTTCAGGACTTGCATGTGGGTGCTGTGCCTGATGATGATGTCTACCTTTGAAGCGGTTCTGTTTGCACAGTTCCACTTGAGCCTCTGCAAAGGGAGATTCTTGCCAAGTGGGACAAGGATGGGACAAGGATCCAGTCTCTAGATAATCTGTTCCTGTGGAGCCAGGATTCGAGAGGGTCCCTGATATGATGGCTATGCTCTCCGGTGCTTCGACAGGGCAAATCCTTTTTTCCCCTGTACTGGATGGTGGTCCCTGTGGTTGCCAGCCTGTCCGGGTGGGGAGGCGTTTTGGGCGCGTATTTGCTCAAGGGGTCTGGACTCTGGGGGAGTCAAGACTACCGATCAATATACTGGAACTGCGGGTGATGAGATTTGTCTGGCTCTTTGGACAATTCACCTTCAGGAGTCCCAGATAAGGATTCAATCAGGCTATGCCACAACCATGGCGCATGTCATTCACCGACAGGGCACCAGAACGTTCGGCGGTTTCTCCAGTGGGGAACTCCTGAGGTGGACCTGTTGGCCTTTCTTCTCAAAGGGAAGGTACATAGAATTGAGGCAAGGTCTCGGGATCCTCTGGCCGATGTCACAGATGCATTGGTGTCTTCTTGGGGCCAATATCTTCTAATATCCGCCTTTTCCCCGCTAAAACTTCTGCTGAGTCTCCTGCGAAGGATCAAGGCAGAAGGGATCCAGTCATCCTAGTGGCTCCAGACTGGCCTCACCGGTCTTGGTACGCCGATCTGGTACGGCTGGTCGCCAATGCCCCTTGGAGACTTCCTCTCAGAGAAGATCTATTGGCCCAAGAGCCAATCTTCCATCCTGCTTTACAGTTGCTGGCTTTAACGGCTTGACTGTTAAAAGCCAGTTGTTAAAGCATAGGGGGTTGTCTAAATCTGTGATTCCCACGTTTGTAAAAGGCTAGAAAACCTACCTCTAGGAAGGTTTTACCATTGCGATTGGAAGACGTTCATTGTGTGATGTGAGTCTCTTGGGTTTATCCCCATCCCCTTTCAGTGGCTCGGATTTTGGCATTCCTTCAACGAGGTATTGAGCAGCACCTGGCCTTGGGTACCGTCAAGGGACAGGTTTTCAGCCTTGGCAGTCTTCTTTTACCCTCCTTTGGCTACCCATTCTTTGGTTTGCACCTTTATTCAGGGGCTTCACCACTTGGCTCCCCCAGTACGGTCTCCGTTGGCTCCATGGGATCTCAATTTGCTGCTGTCGGTTCTCCGGTACCTGCCTTTCGAAAATATACTGGCATTGTTTTGTCGTTCACCTTACCTGGTGGTTCACAAGATAAAGTGGTGCTTCACCCTTGTCAGTCATTCCTTCCAAAGGTTGTTTCTGGTTTCCATCTGAATGAAGACCTTGTGTTGCCTTCCCGGTGTACTAAGCCTAAACATCTTAAGGAGAATGCCTTGCACTCTCTGGATGTGGGTTGGGCAATCAAGGTGTACCTTTCAGCAACCGTTTAGGAAATTTGCCTTACTATTTCCTTACTATTTGTCCTTACGGATGGACCTCGCAAAGGCTTGGTTGCGTCTGCCATGACCATTTCCAGATGGACAAGACAAGCACTGGTGCAGGCTTATTCTATCAAGGATCAGGTTTCTCTGCTTCCCTGTTAAGGCGCATTCTACATGGGCGCTTAGTGCCTCCCACCATCAAGCGTCAGTTTTGCGGGTTGGCAAGGCGGCCACCTGGTCATCTGTGCACACTTTCACAAAATTTTATAAAATAATGTGCTGGCATCTGCGGATGCTGCTTCTGGTCGCAACGTTTTGCAGGTCGCTGTTGAGAGGATTAGTCCTCTTTGAGGGTGTGTATTTTTCCAGGTGTGCTCCAGTTGTTCCTGGTTGAGCTCTGTTACCTGGTTGGCTAGGTTTAGCCTTTTGGGAATTTTTTTCAGTTCTGTTTTTTCCAACCCCTCATGTTTGACACTGCTTTGGGACATCCCAGTGGTCAAGAAGATTCTGGAACTGTGTCTGTCAGTGAACGAAAGAGAAAATTGGATTTTTGTCTTACCGCAAAATCCTTTTCTCTGATGATCATTGACGGACACAGCACCCACCCCTATTGAGTTGGGTTATTTTTCTTCTGACACTGCTTGCAACTAAACTGAATGCCTATAGCCCGAGGTAGGCGTATACCCCCTGGGACTGCCCCATAGGCGTGGTAAAGCTTTTTCCTGCCTAGTGCCCTACTCCTGTAGGGGGTAGCATAACCCAATGGTCAAGAAGATTCTGGAGCTGTGTCCGTCAATGAACATCAGAGAAAAGTATTTTACAGTAAGAAAAAAATTAAAAAATTTTACTTCGCAGTCCATGTGCCTTATCTCCTCAGTGCTCAATCCCCAGTGCATGTTTATTAACCAAAGTACCAAGTGCATGCATAGCAACCCCTCAGGGGGCAGACCCAAGAACGTAGGTTGCAATTCCAAGACCCAGTCTTTCTTATGTACATTACCCACTCATTGGCCAGTCCAAAGCACATGTCTAATAACCCTTCATTGCTCAATCCCCAGCACATGTGTGTCAAACTCTCAATTTCCAGTGCATTTCCCCACTTTTTCAAGACACCGATCCGAATCTCTGCCCTTGGTTCAAAAATGATCTCTGCTAATATACCCCATTTACTGTTTAAACATTCTCTGGCAACAAAGCCCTCAACATCTCCTCCCACTGCACTCTATCATACCTAGTGTGCAAAGGATATATTGAGTTAGTGGTTAGAGGTCAATGGTGTCTCTGACTCACACCATTTAACCACTTAGATCCCAGGTGTCATTTTTCCACCGTGCATAGACAACAGATATTTATCCTAGTTCCATTTTATAATGTCGCTCAGACTCGGCCGCTTTTGTGAGCCCACACCTGCACTACTAGAGCTGTTGTATATAGTGTGTGTGTGTGTGTGTGTGTGTGTGTGTGTGTGTGTGTATGTGTATATACGTATGTGCATGCATATATAATGTGTGTGTATGTGTATAATATTCCCTCACAAAGTGAATCTCCAGGATCGCAACAATGTTGTCAGATGATCTGAATAACATTTGTATTTACTGCACAAGCTTGAAATGCTCACATAAGTCAGAACAAGGTGATTCTAATTTTTAGCGTTCCCAATATGAATAGCAATTTATGCAAACAGTTTTTTCCTCTGTATGCATCACATTGTAGCATTGAAGGAGAATAAAGGATGACTTAAAACACACTCATTCACTTTTCATCGGAAAATAAATACAGGAAAATGTTTGTTTATTTTTTTTCAAACATCTTTTTATTTTTTTTCCCAAGTAAAGTCAAGGAAATTAAAATGTATGTATATAAAACTGCTACCAAGTTAAAGAAAAACATTAGGGTAGACTACAAATGGCCAAAATGATGTGGAACTGAGATATTGCTGAAAAGAAAAAAGAACAACTCTGAGTCTCCAGGATATTTATTGAGATAAATGGCTGGGGACTCAAGTAAGGCACAGATACTCTTGCTGAAGTCTATTGACTTGTCTACAGTCTAGACCAGGTATCTTCAAACTGCGGCCCTCCAGCTGTTGCGGAACTACACGTCCCATGATGCATTGTAAAACACTGACATTCACAAACATGATAGGATAGGAATTGTAGTTCCTGAACAACTGGAGGGCCATAGTTTGGAGACCCCTGGTCTAGACTGTTGTTCGCCTGTCCATGGATTTAGCATTGCAAGATATATGGGATCATTGGATATATTTAGATTAAAATACATTAGTATGTACAGTATTTGACTGACCATGGACAAATCATATCAAGGATATATTGAGTTCACAACTATTTACAAGCAATGCTTATTTTGTTACTCATTGATGCATTATGGTTTGCTTCACAGAGTGCTCTGATATATGTTCATCTATTAAAAAAACATTACCTGTACATTTTTTGGAAGATTTTCTTGCAGGCTCCTGCATAGGTGTCTGTTGGTGCTTTAAATCCTAACAGGCTTTGGACAGTTTGTGGACTATAACCATGACTATCCATATCCACATCTAGTGGGTATGGACATCACTCAGCGTCTATGTACTCTTGGAATATTTCATCCCACATGATGTGGAGTTTATACAGATCCAACTTTTTACTTGTCAAGCAGGATTAAAAACACAAAAGCAAACCTTTATTATATTTCAGCTTAATAGTTCTTAGATGTGGTGGCTGCATTCATTTTCTTTCCTTTATTTTCATCTAGTGATCCAGCCAGTTATGCTGGGTATACACGGGAGGTGTTTTTTTTTGTTTTTTTTGTTTTTTCAACCAGTGGGTTGAAAAAAAAAAAAAGAAATTCCTGCTTTCACACAAGCAATGTGGATGCAGGAATCTCCTGCAGGACAATCCAGCATGTTGAGTTATTAAATGCTGACAGCAAGATCTTATGTAGAATCTTGTCTGTGCACTGTATGTAACATTTGTGCTAGCATTTACTTGTGTGCAGCGCGAATGTACCCTCCAGACTATGGCCGCTGTTCAAGGCTGACATGTAAACATAAGAAATGTGTAGTCAGTAGTGATATATATACATGCCAGCACATTTGCACTGTACATGTAACTATTACCACAAAACATGTTCTCAGCATAAAATACGCCCCATACTCCATTTCTCAAATGCAAATTTCCGTTTTTGGTTTTCACAGATTTATGCTGTGCAGCTAGATGGACAAGTGTACAGAGGTCCAAAAAATCCTGCATTCAGATCTGTCTAAATTCCTGAATGCAGAGTACTGTACGCCTGTGGGCATGAGCTCTAAGTACAGGACAGACAGATTGTGCAGTCTTCAAATGGTTAAGGCCTCATTTACACTGGCAGTGACATACATGTGTTTGTGCTTTTCTAGAACATTTATAAATGCTTATTAAAACATTTAATGATTTTATATGGTATAAATCACACTGTGCATTTGTTTAGGCACATTTAAGTTTTTTGATTGTATGGCCATTTCACGTATGAATCGGTCTGCGTTCATTTGAATTGGCTGAAATCACACTGGATCACACCAAAAGTAGTGCATGCACTACTTTTTCAAAAACACTCTGCAGTAACATGCAGCCTGATGCAGCCAAACACACTGCATTTGGGTTGTCGTTAGGATTCACCCGCAGCAGATTGCACACCCAGAGCGTCTTGAATGCAGCCCAGGAACTTGCACAAAACAGGGGTTTTCCACACCGTGTTTTGGTGTAAATGAGAATGAGCCCTTAGTGCTAATTCACACTGGAATCACACAGGAGCACGCTGCATGTTCCTGTGCGATTCAGTGTGATACAATGTTCAGCCTATTTGTTTGAATGGGCTGAAATCACAACGGATCACACCAAAAGTAGTGCATGCATCACTTTTAAAAATGCACTGCAACCGGATTGCATAGTACTGCAGTACCATGCAATCTAGTGCAGGCACGTACACTGCATTTGGGGTGTAATTAGGAATTTACTAACACCCGCAGCAGATTACACACCCAGTGTGTTTGGAACACGGTGCGGGCAACTCACATTGAACTGTTTTCTGGTGTGATTGGAACACTTCTAGAAAATGGATATCAGTGTGTCCAGAAGCAAATTAGATACTCTGAATGTGTCTAACCTGGTGTAAACACAGGTACATTTAGGGCTGATGCACTCTAGATGCAATCCAGTGCGTTTTTTATCTACATCTGTAAAAGTACAACATGCTGCATTTTTTCTGTATGGAATGCAGCAAAATGCATGTAAATGCACCAAAATTATACCTAAATTGAGCCTAAGAGAAATCGGGAGAAAAATGCACCAAAACGCACTGGAATGCATCAAAAACCAGTGTAAATGTGCATAGAAAAACCCATCTGAAATGCAGAAATCGTGGTGTGAACCGGCCTTTAAACACAAGAGAAAGTGATCTGGGCATTATAAAGTTTATACTATCCAGATCAATTTATTTGTGTTTAAACAAAACCAAAACCAGGAAACAAGTGTGACTGTTGGGTTACAGGTACCACCAGCCTAGTCTCTGTAGGTATCCTTGTTGTGTTAAGTGGAATATTGATCTGATATGACTTTAAGGCCTCGTTCACATGGGGTATATCAATGTGTACTCCCGTGCAAGGGCCGTGCTTAACTGCACAGGTGTTCCGTGCATTGCTGTGCATTGAGTTCCCTTAATGTTAATAAGGATAAAACAACTGCATGGACACAGTCACACCTCCCTTTCTGACATTGGGGTGAGTGCACAACTCTGAAAGCAGACAGTTTACACCCACACAGATATCAAACTGGAAGCAGAATCTGTGTCCGAGCAGCCAGTGCATACCAATAGACACCTCTGCATCCCTGTGCAGGCAACACAGCTCTAACGTGGGTTATGCATTAAGACCCCATTCACACTAGCGCGACTTGTCAGGCGACTTGGATGCCTGACAAGTCGCGGTGGGTCGCTCGCCATTGAATAGTACAGGACCCGTTCTAATAGGAGCGACACAAGTCGCTCCGACTTAGAAAAAGGGTCCTGTACTACTTTGGGGCGACTTGGAGGCGACTTGCATTGACTTCAATGATATGAAGTCCGTGCAAGTCGCGCCGAGGTCGCGGCGCACGCCGTGCACCGCAACTTCACAGGTCGCTCCAGCAAGTCGTGTCACGCCAGTGTGAATGGGTGCTAAAAGAGGTCTTCCACTTTCACGCTGTACCATCTCTACAATTTTCTGGGTTTGATATACTTTGTACTAGCAGCCTTTAGCATCAAATTTCTTTGTGCGCAGCTTTCTTTCCCTTTATTCTTCCACTTTCACAGTCTACTACTTCCATGTTTTTCATTGTATTAAGGTCCGGTTCACACTTATGCGAGTGCGGGAAGGCTGCGAATCCGCAGCCTGTTCCCGCATCGCACACGCACCCCCGGCAGTTCACACTGCCATATGCGATACGCTGGGGGTGTCAATGTAATCTTAACGACACCCCCAGTTTGATCGCATATCGCAGTGCGATCGTGCAGTTCGCACAGGATCGGATCGCACAAGTGTGAACCGCTGTGCGATCCGATCCAGATGCGGCTGCCAAAAAGGGTCCCTGTGCGTGTTTGGTGCGGCTGCGGTGCGAATTTAGCCATACAAACTGTATGGCTAAACTCGCACCGCACAGCCGATCGCATGTAATGTCGGAGCAGTGCGCTCCGACATTACATGCGAACCCCGCACACGCACAAGTGTGAACCGGGGCTAAAGGTAGAAAGTTTGTAGCCACTAAAGTATACAAAAACATGCCAAGCAATAGGTTTTTTTTCTCAGCAAGCCAACATGATGGTTTATATGGTCATCTGGTTTTGAAGTCTGTCCCGCCCCCCTAGATCTTATTGCTTTTCAGTCATGGAATTAATTTTCTTAAAGTACCTTTTACAATGTATTCATTTATTTGTGACTTTTTTTATCTTTCTTTTCTTTTCAGACCAAATGACCTGAACGCCTTGCAACAAATTAGTAGTCGAAATTTAAAGTTGCACTTTAACCTACATAGAGGCCTTCATCACCACATCAATTTAATGTTTGATTACTTTCACCTCTCAGTCATATCTGTTGTAGTTCATGGATCTTTGGTTGCTTTGCATCAACCACTCATCAGGTAACTTTTTTTTTTGGTAGATTTGAGAAATAAATTCATTGGACTTATGCCAAATGGCATTTTAAATAGTTTGTTTTAAAAAAATTAATCCGTAGATTTTAATTGTGTACTATGGAAAAGGTACATACACTGCTGGCTTCGGAAGCTGGTATCACCCTCTTTAGCAGATATTACTTCTTTTAGGGCTTTTTCTTATCTAACCAGTCTCTGACATTGCCCCGGTGACATTTTCTACCACTAAGCAAACGTTTTTTTTTTTTTTTGCTGAGATTCAAATCTTGGCTTTGATCAGATCAATCCATAAAACTCCATTTTTTTCTATAAATAGGATAGGTTCCATCTGCATACGGCCAAAGGAGATTCTGTTCCTTGATACCTAGAATCTGGAACACCAGATTTTAATTTCATAGACTTGAGGAATTGGTAAATGTAGGGGTGTGTTTTTGCAGTTTAACATCTGAATTTTCATTTATTCAGATTATTAGAATTCATATACCATGTCAATTTCATGTGGTATTTCTTCAAGTATATCACACTTATCTGTAGGCACCAGTAAAAAAAAGTGGCAAAAAAAGGCCATGTCATTTAAAGGGTAACTGCTTTTGTGGGAAAAAATCTTGCAATAAAAAAAAAAAAAAAATTGCATTTATAATTGAGACACAAGCCATATTGTATTATAAGGTTATTAAAAATTACCTTTCCTTTTCAGTGCAGCAATATAATTTCTCTTTTGTTCATCGACGGACACAGGGCTCCATAAATCATAACTAGTGGGTTATATTTCCTCCTCCAGGAGTAGGACTAGGCAGAACAAAAAACACCTGGCTACGCCCATGGGCCATCTTCTGCTGGTATATAACTCCCCTCTCTGCTCTGGGTAATCAGTTTTAATCTGTCTAGTCAGGAATAAGGACTGGGATCTCTGGTCCTAGCAATTTTCTCCTTCCTTACATCTTTTTTGTTTTTCTCTCGGGAGACCTACAATCAACTGCCGGGCTGGACGACGGGCTGAATTAATCTAGATCCAGTGGTCCCCTCAGCCCAGCCAGCAAGTGCATGCAGACCGCAGCTACGTGCTAGGTCAGCCGCGACATAGCCTCACGGACAGAGACTGGCCTGCGATATAAACGCTTTGCATACGACCACGCTTGGGTCTGAGTCGCAGTGGTCCCTTAGCCGAGAGCTCCCCTACTTCGGTGACGTGGAGTTCTGTCTGGAATTTTACCCGCATGGAAGGGTAAGTACAGTCCCCCCTCTCTCCTTTTGGTGGTTTTCTTTGGGGTGGACGCAGGTAACCTCCAGGGACAGTCAAACCTGCCTGCAGGTTCCCTCCTCCCATCCTTAAATCCCTCAGTGAGTTGGGCTTCCCCCAATCACATTCCCTCCTGTCTGGACCTAGAGTCTGGTGGGGGTCCCAGGGCAGAGAATGCAGCAGAGACCCCCTGGGCCCCCCCCATCCCTACTCTGTAATGGTCCTGGTTTAGTATGTGTCCTGCCCCCTGATAGTCTGGAGGGGTCCCAGTGTAGGAGACCATTAGGTGCATTCCTTGCTGTTTGCAGTGTGGGTATAGTGCAGGGGGTCCCAGTGCAGTGTGCACAGCAGAGTCTCCCCAAATGTGTGTCCTACCTTTGGGGGGGTCCCCTTGCCAAGGGTGCAGCATTGCAGTTGGTGTAGGAAAGATCCTGGCAGCATGCTTCAGTGTTTGTAGCTGATGGTGGCCATTTTCCCTTAGTCTGGCTGGTCTCTGGTTGGTGGCCATGTTTGTGTAGCCGGATGATGTCGCGGGGCCATCTTCCCTTAGTCTGGGAGATGCTGGAGAAAACTAAAGCCTCGTGAGGATGCCGAAGCTCCGTCTCTTCTTCCTTAGTTTCCTCTTCCTGTGCCCGGGGCATATGATCAGGGATGATGATGGGTTCTTATTCTTGGTGCTCCCCTGGTCGGGAGAGTGAGTCTTTATCTCTCTCTCTCTGCTGATAGGTAGCCTTCAGGGGATCCTTTAGTGGGGCTAAAAGATCATTTTTGTACTGCAGGGTCTTCCTTTCCTTATGGAGCCTCAGGGTCACATCTCCCCCACTAACCCCTAATGGAGGTGGCAGGTACCTCAGAACCCCAGCTTTTCCATGGTTGCACTGAAGGCGGTCCTGCAGTCCTTAGTGTCCCGGGTGGAAGTGGCATGTGGAAAAAAGTCTCAGGAGGAAGCGTTCCCTGCCATCCCCTGCTCAGTCTGTCTCATCTAGTTCTGAGCCTGATGTCTCCACTGCTTATGTTGATTTAGTGGACCAGTTGGTCCATGGGCTGCAGCTTTGGATCAGCTTCCGTGCCGTCCAAACTTTGTTTCAGCAGTGGTGATTAGGTGCGTGCTGTGGCTGAAGAATTGATCCGTAGACCAAGCGTCTAAGAAAGCTCTCATTAATCTGCCCTTTCAATGCGATCGCCTGTTCTGGGCCACCCTTGATGACATTAAGAGTATCACGGAGGGAAGAGTACTTTCCTATTAGTCAAAGAAAGAGAAGGAGCCCCGCTGCAGACGGGGGCCCTCCTTCTCAGCCCATGGAAAATTCTTTTGTGTTTCTGGGATGGAGAATAAGGAAAATAGATCTTTTAAATCTTTCCCGGGATGTTCCAAGCAACCTTGGTCTGGTAAGCCTAGAGCTAGCTTTCACGGACCAGCAGACGAGACTCCTTCAGCATGAAGGTCTGCCCTCAACTATTATTGGGGTGGGGGGACATCTTTGCTGGCTTCCAGACCCGTGGACGTCTTTGACCATCAAGGAGAACCGCAAAGTGTTTCATTTGGGGGTACCCAGAAAGGGGAACAAAGCTTGTCCTTTTTCAGGTTTTTTTCGTTCCTGAAACTCCTTGTGCGAATTTCATTCCTGCAAAGGTTCAGGTTATGTCTGAACTACCTATGGTCCCCCCATCTCTGTCCAGGGAATTGATTTACCTATGTCTGATTCTATTTCTGACCAGGGTGGTCATTCCTCTGCACAAACTTCAGGGACCACATGCTGTGATTCACCGGCTGCTGTCACACAGATAGTTCTCTCTCCCATTTTGCATACAGGTTCTGAGTCTGGTGGTATCCACCTTCAAGGCAGTTCTGTTTGCAGTCTTACATGCAGCTCCTTTTAGCAGGTTTGGCTCCACAGAAGGATACTGAAGTTTGTGACAAAGTTATGGGGTCCCCTGACAGACGCAGCAGACGTCCAAGAGCCCCGGTAAGGCCAGTATCATCCTCAGCTAAGGCTTCTTCCGCAGTTCCTGCGAGGAATCAAGAACGAGGATCTTCCAATCATCCTGGTGACTGTAAACATCCCTTGGGTGCTTCCTCTCAGAGAAGACCATTTTTCCCAAGGGCTGATCTACCAGCCTGCTTTACAGTCTCTGGTTTTAATGGCTTAGTTATTGAAAACCAGGTACTGCGGGATAGAGGTCTGTCTGGATCAGTGATCCCTACTATGGTGAAGGCGAGGAAGTTGTCCTCCAGCAAAATTATACCATTGTACGTGGAAAGCATACTTTTCTTGGAGTCGATTGGTGCTCATCCTCAATCCTTTTCTCTGGCTCGGATTGTATCCTTTCTTCAACAGGGCATTGATCAGAAGTTGGCCTTGAGTACCATCGAGGGCCAGATGTCTGCCTTGGCAATCTTTTTTCAGCGACCCCTAGCCATACACTCTTTAGTTCGAGCCTTCATTCAGGGGGTTCGGCATGTGGCTCTACCTGTACGGTCTCTTTTGCCGCCATGGGTTTTTAATCTAGTGTTTTCAGTTCTCAAGAAACCTCCATTTGAGAATACTTGGGAGATTCCCTGTCTACGTTATCCCATAAGGTGATATTCTTGGTGGCTATTGCCTTGGCCCACAGGGTATCGAAATTGGCGGCATTATCCTGTCGCATTCCCTATTTAGTGGCCAATAGGGATAAAGTGGTCTTCGTCACGGTCAATCATTCCTGCCCAAAATTATCTCTGACTTCCATTTGAATGAGGACATTGTGTTGCCTTCCTTGTGTCCCAAGCCAGCTCATCCCAAGGAATTTGCTTTGCATACCTTGGATGTGGTTTGTGCGATTCAGGTGTATCTGGCAGCTACTGAGTCTTTTCGGAGGTCAGACTCCCTTTTTGTGGTTACGGATGGACCCAGAAAAGGGCTGGCCCCTTCTTCAGCTACCATCTCCAGATTATTTAGACAGATGGTGCCTATTCCATTAAAGGCCAGGTTCCACCTTTTCCCTGTCACGGCGCATTTTACTCGGTTGCTGAGTGTTTCTTAGGCCTTCCATCATCAGGCTTCAATATCGCAAGTTTGAAAGACTTGGTCGACCGTGCATACCTGCACAAAATTCTATAAAGTAGATACTTTGGCATCTGTGGATGCTTCTTTTGGCCACAAAGTTTTGCAGGCTTCTGTTTAAGAGGGACTGTTCCCTCTTGAGGGGTGTTTTTTTTTTTTTAAACCTGTATTTTTCAGACGGGGCTCCTGTGACCTGGTTAAGGGCTCTTATGTTTAGCCTTGGGTTACTTTCCCACCCCTCATTTTCCTTTTGGCACTGCTTTTGCATGTCCCAGTAGTTATGATTCATGGATCGCTGTGTCCGTCGAATGAAAGAGAAAATGGGATTTTTTGTACTTACCGTAAAATCCATTTCTCGGTGTTCGACGGACACAGCACCCACCCCTCCATTGAGTTCTGATACTTCTAATACTTCTGGCTACTAAACTGATTACCTAGAGCAGAGAGGGAGGGGGGTTATATACCAGTTGAGGACGATCCATTGGCGTAGCCAGGTGCTACTCCTGGAGGAGGCAATGTAACCCACTAGTTATGTTTTTTGGAGCACAGTGTCCATCGATGAACTAGATTTTACAGTAAGTACAAAAATCCCATTTTTCTGTAAACTACAATATGGTAACCTGGAGGCGTTCTGCACACAGATAGTGTACTGAACATGCCCAAGAAATTTCATATTCTGCTTGTGACTGGTTCACCCATTTTCCCAGAAGTCTGCATTAAGATAGAAATCAGATTTTGGGCATCCTGTGCAACAAAAATGGCATTTTTGGTGAGAGACTCCCAAAGGGTTGATCACATCTATAGGGATTCAGACCCTGCCCTTTTCCCCATTAGAACCTTTTAAGTGCAGCAGCTAATAAAAGGAAAAAGTCACTTCTATTTGCATTCACTTTGCACGTGAACACAGGCAAACAAATGGCTTTATCCTCAAAATAACAAAAATTAGGAATCTGCAGCAAAGTTTGTTCAAATCTCTGCAATGTCAACCAGAGAGGAATGTTTTTTTTTTTTTTTTCCTAAAAAAAAAAAAAAATGGAGTTACTGTTTAATGTTCTTAAAGTGCAGTCATGTTCTGTAAAAATATAATGTGATATGCCAACCTGGATGCGTTCTGTATGCAGATGGTGTACAGAACACTTTCCAATGTGATTGGCTAACAAATAAACCTAGAAGTCTGCCCTAAAATACAAATCATATTTAAGAACTCCCTACAATGGAAATTTAAGTTTTGGGGAGATATTCCCCAAGATTTAATCACTTCTAAAGGGATGCAGACATTTTCTCATTAGAACGCTAAGTGCATCTACTGATTTAATACTGAACCAGTCACTCATCGGTCAGGCATGATATGCACAGGATAAGAGTGTCAAAGGGTATATGGGGGGGGGGGGGGGGTGTGCAGGAGAAGAGTGCGGACACAGACAGGATGTGTAAGACATGGTGGGGGGGGGGGGGTGAATTAAAAGTGTAGAAGAACATATATTGTATATCAGAAATGGCATTCAGAGTACTGACCCAATAAAAAGTGACCAAAACATGCTCATTGCTGAGCACTTGTGGATTCTTTGTGCAGAGGGGAATGGTGTAAATTCTACTTGGTATTCTAATAGCAGTGGCTGAAGTGCCAGGTTTGCCTTCCTCTCTTGGTAACCTGGGACTTGCACTGCTGCAGTGAAGAGAGGCATTGCAGGGCACACCCCAAACAAGCACTAAATGGGGTGTCACCTCCTGCACACATTCCCATGGTATATGGAGTTGACCCTGCACACACACATGCACACCAAACATCACAATGCAAGGGTGTCTTGCTTTTTTCTCAGCACACAAGGTTATAACACAAATGCTGCCCATGGAGTGGACATGCATGCAGCACACAGGAGGGTGCCAGACATTTACCTTTAATCCCGCATTATGTTGCTGTCTCTGAAGTCACAAGATGCCCCTAGGCTGCTTTTGGAACTTGTTGAATTTGTGTTTGATATTCTCACCCTAGTTGAAGCACTCATCATACAGGGACATGCAGGGTGGATATGTTACAATTTGTCTGTTGACATTTAAAACACAATTATATGAGAATATCAGAAAGGGGTTTCAAATCTTTGACTACTTTTTTTTTTTTTGTTTTGCGCTGCACAGTTCTAGCTGTTATAAATTGGATTTTGTTTCAAATAAATGTGCCCAAATATATATTTTGAATCAACAACTAGCCCTTTGCATTTTTTTTTTTTTTTCGTGAAAAATGTGTTCTCTTTCGAAGACGGGCACAGTATGATTTATTATTATTATTCTACAGAATTTATATAGCGGCAACAGTTTGCACAGTTCTTTAAAATATAAAGGGAGACAATACAGCAACAATACAATTCAATACAAGAAGGTTAGGAGGGCCCTTGCTCCTGGAAGCTTACAATCTAATAGGGAGGGTCTGGTGGAACAGAAGGTAATAACTGAGAGGGATGAAATAGATTTGGTTCTTAGCTAAAGGCAGGATAGGCTTCCTTGAAGAGATGAGTTTTCAGGGATCGCCAAAGGTAGACTGAGTAAAAGATAGCCAGACAGATTGGGGTAGGGGGTTCCAGAGGATGGGAGAAGTTCTGGAGGCGAGCATGTTCTACAGGTTGTTAGGATAGGCAGTTACATTATTAATGTTCACCAAACACCTCAGCTTACTTTAGTAGGTAATTTGTTGTTTCATTCTTATTCAATTCAATAATATTAAATTCTAACTGTATTGTTTCCTTCAGCTTTCACCGTGCAATGAAGAATACCTGGTTGAACAGAAATGCCCCCACCCAGAATAAAGAATCTTCAATCCCAACCCTGGAAAGTGTAGTGTTTGGCAGTAACTACACAAAACAGCTGTCTGCAGATGTAAGAACCTACTAAAACTTATGCTGGCCATACACCTGCCGAAAAATTGTTCGAAAATCTGTCATTTGGTACGATTGTCCATTTTTCGTCCAGTTAATGGGCACAAATAGAAAATTGTTTTCAACTTTTCAGAGCCGAAAAATCGATGGAACAGTTTTGAAAATCTGCCGGGCGAACGATAAATGAACGATAAATTGAAAGGTTAATGTGTTTCTTAGCCGACCTGTTTGCACTGGGTATATGTGACAAACCAAATTAATTTATGTCCATTGAACGATTTATCTTTCCAAATTCGGTTATTACATGATGGCACGATCGTCTGCTCTCACGGCTGAGTTTTCATTTTTCGAAAATTGAGTTTGTCCGATATTTCGGCTAGTGTATGGGCAGCATTAGTTCTTTGTTAAATCTGATTAGCGGTTATCAGCACATGTAGCTATCAGGCCTGTGCAGCTGCTCACAGCATACAGTGCCTTGATAAAGTATTCATACCCCTTGAATTTTTCCACATTTTGTCATGTTACAACCAAAATCGTAAATGTATTTTATTGTGATTTTATGTGATAGAGCAACACAAAGTGGCACATAATTGTTAGGTGGAAGGAAAATGATAAATGGTTTTCACATTTTTTACAAATAAATGTGAAAAGCATGGCGTGCATTTGTATTCAGCCCCCTTTACTCTAATGCCCCTAACAAAAATCTAGTGGAACCAATTGCTTTGAGAAGTCACCTAGTTAGTACAGAAAATAGAGTAATTTATTCTTAGTATAGATACAGCTGTTCTGTGAAGCCCTCAGAGGTTTGTTAGAGAACCTTAGTAAACCGCATCATGAAGGCCAAGGAACACACCAGACAGGTCAGGGATAAAGTTGTAGAGAAGTTTAAAACAAGGTGAAGTTATAAAAAATATTCAAGCTTTCAACCTCTCACAGAGCACTGTTCAATCCATAATCCGAAAATTCAAAAGAATATGACACAACTACAAACCTACCAAGACACGCTTGTCCACCTAAACTGACAGGCCGGGCAAGGAGAGCATTATTCAGAGAAGCAGTCAAGAGGCCCATGGCAACTCTGGAGGAGCTGCAGAGATCAGGTGGGGAGAATCTGTCCACAGGACAGTCGTGCACTCCACAAATCTGGCAAGAAAAACGTAATTGTTGAAAGGAAGTCCCATTTGCAAGAAGCCATCTGTGGGACACAGCAAACGTGGAAGAAGGTGCTCTGGTCAGATGAGACCAAAATGTACAATTTTGGCCTAAAAGCAAATCGCTATGTTTGGTGGAAAACTAACACTGCACATCACCCTTAACACACCATCCCCACTGTAAAACATGGTGGTGGCAGCATTATGTTGTGGGGATGCTTTTCTTCAGCAGGGTCAGGGAAACTGGTCAGAGTTAATGGGAAGATGAATGGAGCCACATACAGGGCAATCTTAGAAGAAAACCTTTTAGAGTCTGCAAAAGACTTGAGACTGGGGCTGAGGTTCACCTTCCAGCAGGACAATGACCCTAAAGCCCGGAATAGATGTACCAAGAAAGCATAGGCCACCTCTTGCATGCAATGCTTCATGGAGATTTTTCTAGCACACACATTTTTCTTTCAGCATTGCCCCTGCCCCCATTGAGAGATTTTTTTAATCTCATTGTCCACACCCTCACTACACATTCAGCAATGTCCACAATACTACACTCTGCACACACCTGTTTTTATTTATTCATCATTCTAATTTTTAAAATGCGTGCCCTATCTTTTAATGCACTTCTCTTCATACTGTACACAG
Source organism: Pelophylax lessonae (assembly GCF_965119305.1). NCBI lineage: Eukaryota > Metazoa > Chordata > Amphibia > Anura > Ranidae > Pelophylax > Pelophylax lessonae. Next base: position 344,226,628 of record NC_138770.1, read on the forward strand.
TAAAGGTATTGGTTTTATGCACTTTGTTTTTTTTTTATACGTATACAAAAATGTTTTGCCTTTCACATGGATTTTAAACTGAATGGGTTGTTTAACAAGATGATGGTTTACAACCATTTTAAGAACAGCCTCTAAATGTTACCAGCTTCGTATCATTTGCATTAGCTGCAAGCTGCTGATATCTGCCTCTCTTTTCAGGGCAACAGCTTTGTGGTTCAAGAATGTTTCCTACAACATGCCTACAACTTTCATTATACACTGTGTGCCTGTTTGCTGTTATCATTTAAGGGATTATACAGCTATTTCATGACTGTAACAAAAGAGTTACCTTCTTCCCTTAAACTGGAGTTGGGTAAGTATGAAAAGACTAAACACATCTATACTACCTTCTTCTGATCACATTTTTATTACTTTCCTTTACTTCTGGTTTCTTGGACCACTTAGCATCTCTGTATCATAAACTTTTTTTTTTTTTTTTTTATTCTTCCAATCTGTAAAATGTTAAATATTGTTTAACAGATCTAAAGAAGAACTAAACCCATTAATCTAGCTATTTCCCAAAACTGTTACACTCAAGGCATGCCATAGATAACTGTCACAGTTCTCAACCAAACTTTTTCAAGCCATGAAATGATTGGTGTCATAACTGTTCACATGTGCAGCACCATGGCAACTGCAGATCAAACTGAGGCTAAGATGGCAGTTTCCTTGGCTGTAAGGAATAGGAGGGTTTAGTTCCGCTTTAAGTTACTTGCACCAGAGCATACAACACCACATGCCTTATTCAGTAATTTTTTAAGTGCATGTATAAAGCTATCATTGCCATATGTACATATGTGATATACTTGACGTTGTAGCAGTCACTTATTTTTCTCATAATGTTGCTTGGATATTTTGTAGGCTAGAGCTGAGAATAATTATTGGTTTTGGAACATTGGTGCTGCTCATTTATACTAATTACTAACAATGTGCTATAGTTGCTGAGCACTTTTTCAATACAAAGGTCTAGTGTTAAAATCACTAGTGGTTACATATGTCTCTGTATGCCTTTTAACAAGCACTGCTGATCCATTTTTATTACACATAATGAAATATTAGTATAGCGCAAGGTACAAATCGCAGATTTCACAGTGCTCTTTTCTTTTTTTTTCTTTTTTTCTTTTTTTATAGTTACTAGTTTATCGGTATATATATTTCTTTTTTTTTTTATCCTTCTTTTCTCTTGCTTTGTTATATGATGTACATTTGTCTTGCTGTAACTAATACCCATAACTTCACAATACTGCATAAAAAGATATACCTGATCTTCATCCGATGAGTTTCATAGTTTGAGCATGTTCACCTTCTAGAAAGCTCTTGTGTTGATTGACAATAACATATCCTGTCTAGTCTGACTGGAGTGCACTAAATCCAGAAGTCTCAATGTACATCATAGAAAAATCTTCTCCCTTTACTAGCTCTACTAGCTGTCTGTGCTTTACTTGATTGATCTCCTCTTACTTGCTGTCTGACTCCTCACTAACACAAGTTAAGTCGTAAAGCACAGATATAAAAGGTGTGTAATAAGTACATATGTGTGCCATCCTTACAATCAGCCAAGCCCCGCATGCAGGTCCTTTATGAACGTCTACTCAGAAGAAAGCATCCGAGGCCTGAGAAAGAAGTCTCTTCGGGTATGTTTCAGAAAGTGATCTATTATACGATTGTAATGGAGCAGAATGTTTCTCATTGTATATTTGTTGAGCCCTAAATGCTTAGGAATTTAGTCATAACTTGTCACTATAGTCTAGAAAGCATCTACTTCGTAAAGCATTTAACAAGTTTCAAGCAACTTTCTTGAAGCCCTTAAAGTATCCTTCAGCTCCAGGTTGAGAATGTGGATTACAAATCCTACAGGAAACCTGCAGTGAGAAAAATACTAAGGCTGCTGTTGTACTATTCTGATTCAATACATTTTTAATGGAAGCTTGCAATTTTACAAGAATAAACCTAAAAACATTACAAAATTGCACAAAGTGCAGCAGGAGGGGTTGTAACACCGCTATATGATACCAAATATACACAGAAACAAACAAGGCTTCAATAGTTCATGAGTCCATGAGCAGAAGAGTTGCGTATAGGAGAATGGCAAGTCAAATCCGGGAGCGATCCAGATTCAGCATAATCTGAAGGAGGGCCCTGAAAAGCAGATTCTTTATGAGGTATATTAAGGCTCGACTACTCTTAATGAGAGGAGGGCAATAGAACATGTAACACTGTGGTTGACCTCCAGTGTAGCTAAAAATAAAGGTCAAACTTGGCAGCCCAAAAAAATAATAATAATATAATGACAAAAAACAAAACATAAGGTGGAGGGAGAACGGAAAGGAAAAAAAGGGGAGGGGGTTGAAGGGAAGGCAGGACGGAAGAGAAGAGTGAGGCTATTTAAAATTCTTTCTGAAAATACTAATTTCCTGGTCTATCCTGCGCTCAATTCTGACCCGCTAACCTGGTACAAGCAAGCGAAGCAAGGAAAACCAAGTGGGGGGGGGGGGGGGCTGCTGCCCCGCCCCCATAATAGACTTGGAAAAGGATTATCCTCTTCCAGCACTCCCAATTTGAGGTTAAAATGTTCTTTATGGCTTCAGAAAAGCCATAAGGAACGTGATATAAGGTATTTATAGTATATTATATAGTATATTATTATAGTGTGTGTACATGTATGTAATTTTATATATGTGTGTGTATATTAGGGCTGCACGATATTGAAAAAAAATTACATTGCAATATTTTTTTTTCAACGATATATATTGCGATATTGAGAGGAAATCATGGAAGTATTGCAGCAGCGCAGCCTTCTGATTGTAATTGCAGATTGCACCATACAGCCAGGACAGGCCAGGGTTAATGTTATTGTAGGGATTGACCGTGACAGTTAGTGTGGATTAGGCAAATTCAGGACTCAGTGTTGGCAGGAGGTAGAAGAGCACAGCCTGACATGACATGCGTCCAGTCCCACACGTACTGACTCTACTCCTCACTCTGAACTGTTACAATACAAGCTTGTTTCCAGTTCTTCAGTGTCAGTGTGCTGAGAGCCGCTGATTGGTTACAGGGAGGAGCTGAGCTCCTCACTCTAGGATCATATTACCATCAGCTGGAGAACTGGCTAGCTGCAGGCAGGCAGACTGAACATGTGGGACGAGGCAGACTGAACGTGTGGGACGGATGTCGGGCTGTGTTCTGCTACAACCACTGTGAGTCATCCTGACTTCTCACTGCCTAATGCCTATGCCTTACATCGTATCTTTGGCGATGTGACTATCGTCCATGCCCACAGAACGATAGTCGATATCACGTTGACTATCGTTCTGCCCTAGTATATATACAGTGGGTACGGAAAGTATTCAGCCCCCTTAAATTTTTCACTCTTTGTTATATTGCAGCCATTTGCTAAAATCATTTAGGTTCATTCTTCTTCCTCATGAATGTACACATAGCACCCCATACTGACAGAAAAACACAGAATTGTTGACATTGTTGCAGATTTATTAAAAAAGAAAAACTGAAATATCACATGGTCCTAAGTATTCAGACCCTTTGCTCAGTATTTGGTAGAAGCCCCCTTTTGATCTAATACAGCCAGGAGTCTTTTTGGGAAAGATGCAACAAGTCTTTCACACCTGGATTTGGGGATCCTCTGCCATTCCTCCTTGCAGATCCTCTCCAGTTCTGTCAGGTTGGATGGTAAACGTTGGTGGACAGCCATTTTTAGGTCTCTCCAGAGATGCTCAATTGGGTTTAAGTCAGGGCTCTGGCTGGGCCATTCAAGAACAGTCACGGAGTTGTTGTGAAGCCACTCCTTCATTATTTTAGCTGTGTGCTTAGGATCATTGTCTTGTTGGAAGGTAAACCTTCGGCCCAGTCTGAGGTCCAGAGCACTCTGGAGAAGGTTTTTGTCCAGGATAACCCTGTACTTGGCCGCATTCATCTTTCCCTCAATTGCAACCAGTCGTCCTGTCCCTGCAGCTGAAAAACACCCCCACAGCATGATGCTGCCACCACCATGCTTCACTGTTGGGACTGTATTGGACAGGTGATGAGCAGTGCCTGGTTTTCTCCACACATACCGCTTAGAATTAAGGCCAAAAAGTTCTATTTTGGTCTCATCAGACCAGAGAATCTGATTTCTCACCATCTTGGGAGTCCTTCAGGTGTTTTTTAGCAAACTCCATGCGGGCTTTCATGTGTCTTACACTGAGGAGAGGCTTCCGTCGGGCCACTCTGCCATAAAGCCCCGACTGGTGGAGGGCTGCAGTGATGGTTGACTTTCTACAACTTTCTCCCATCTCCTGACTGCATCTCTGGAGCTCAGCCACAGTGATCTTTGGGTTCTTCTTTACCCCTCTCACCAAGGCTCTTCTCCCCGATAGCTCAGTTTGGCCGGACGGCCAGCTCTAGGAAGGGTTCTGGTCGTCCCAAACGTCTTCCATTTGAGGATTATGGAGGCCACTGTGCTCTTAGGAACCTTAAGTGCAGCAGAAATCTTTTTGTAACCTTGGCCAGATCTGTGCCTTGCCACAATTCTGTCTCTGAGCTCTTCAGGCAGTTCCTTTGACCTCATGATTCTCATTTGCTCTGACATGCATTGTGATCTGGAAGGTCTTATATAGACAGGTGTGTGGCTTTCCTAATCAAGTCCAATCAGTATAATCAAACACAGCTGGACTCAAATGAAGGTGTAGAACCATCTCAAGGATGATCAGAAGAAATGGAAAGCACATGAGTTAAATATATGAGTGTCACAGCAAAGGGTCTGAATACTTAGGACCATGTGATATTTCAGTTTTTCTTTTTTAATAAATCTGCAACAATGTCAACAATTCTGTGTTTTTCTGTCAGTATGGGGTGCGATGTGTACATTCATGAGGAAGAAGAATGAACTTAAATGATTTTAGCAAATGGCTGCAATATAACAAAGAGTGAAAAATTTAAGGGGGTCTGAATACTTTCCGTACCCACTGTATATATATAACCAAGACCAACCCCTGAAAAACAACCCCCCACCATAATCCCCCCCCCCCCCCCCTCCACCAAATGATTTGGACCAAATTGATATAGTGTCTTTTAACTCCTTCATGACCAAGGTCAAAACCAACTATGATTAAACTATCACAGTGATCACATGATCGGGAGTCTGTTCTACCAGCTTCCATTTGTTGGACCGAGACCTGAAACTGTTGACCACAACTCGGCCTCAGCACTGGTAGCATGCATTCAGCAAAAAAAGCAGGAGTGCATATGTGCGGCGGAAGAACAAAAACAAGCGATACACAAAAAAAGGAACAGACAAGGAACAATTAGGTGGAGGCTTGTCTAAAGAAGAAAGTTTTCAGATTTGATTTGAAAGAGTTTAAAGAGCAAACTCCACTTTTGTTGAGAACAAAAAATCCCCCTCTGGGTGATCTATGCATATTGCAGTGGTTCTACCAAACTTTGTTGCAGATTCCTACCTTTTGGTTTTTCTGAAGAAATAACTGTTTGAATCTGTATGGAAGTGATTTTATCAATTATCTGCTGTACCTGCAGGGTTCTGAGTAAAGGATCAGGGCCTGCATCTCTTTAGACACGATTTTCCTTTGGAACTATCTCACCAAAAAATTACATGTCTGTATTACGGAAATTACAGTGTTGCGGATCGAAAAGGAAAGGCAATTTTAATTTAACATAAGATTACAATTTGACTTGTGTCTCAATTGTGTACATATTATTCATTTCTATTTCAGTTTGCTATTGTTTTTCCACAAAAGTGTGGAATTGGTCCACAGACCAAGCCTCTAAGAAAGCTCTCATTGATCTGCTCTTTCAAGGCAATCGCCTGTTTGGGGCTACTCTTGTTGACATTATTAAGGGTCTCGGGGGGGGGGGGGGGGAGAATACCTTCCTGCCACAATCCAGAAACGGGAAGGAGCCTCGATGCAGACGGGTGCCCTCCTCAGTCCGTCAAAAATTATTTTCTGCTTCTGGGACTGAAAATAAGGGAACTAGATCCTTCAAGTCTTCCCCAGGAGGTTCCAAGAAACCTTGGTCTGGTAAGCCTAGAGCTTTCTTCTCTGGACCCGTAGACAAGACCCCATTCAGCATAAAGGTCTGCCCTCACCCATTACTGGGGTGGGGGAATATCTTTGCTGGTTTCTGGCCCCATGGACCTCTTTTGTGTGAGCGTGAAGGAGATCCACAAAATGATTATTTTAGGGGTACCCACAAAGGAGGGCAAAGTTTGTCCATTTGGGGTTTTTTAGGCCCGGAGTCTCATTGTGCAGATATAATTCCTGCAAAGGTGACGTCAGAACCACCTAAGTTCCCCCCTATCCCTGTCCAGGAAATTGAATTACCTAGGTCTGATTTTAGTTCAGACCAGGATGGTCCTACTTCTGGACAAACTTTAGGAACCACCAGCTGTGATTCACTGGCTGCTGTCACACAGACAGTTCTCTCTCCCGACTTGCATACAGCACCCACCCCTCTAAGGAGTTTTAACACTTCTAACACTGCTTGCTACTAAACCGTTTACCTAGAGTAGAGAGGGTGGTAAATACCAGCTGAGGATGGCCCATGGGCATAGCCAAGTGTTTTTTATTCTGCCTTGTCCCTCGAGGAGGCAATATAACCCAGTAGTTATGATTTCATGGAGTGCTGTGTCCGTCGATGAACATCAGAGAAAACATTTTTCATGATTATCTAACTTTGAGATGCACCTGTATGTCCTGGTTATCTGCAGAATATTTGTAATTCCCTTCAGGCTGTCAGTTGAGGTGACCTCCCTGTTCAGAATCTTGCTTCACTGGCCTATGAATGAGCATTGCCACCCAGGTCCGGTCTTCCTTGTCCTGTCCCCTCCTGTAGGCTGCATTTACACACAGGAACAAATGACAGCTCTGAAGAACTCAGTGTTTAACAGTTCGGCTGGCCAGAAATTATGAAACTTATTTTTGTTCCACGGGTGTAAGGAAAAAAAAAATCGATTGAGCGACTTGTGTATAACCAGGGTGCTCATACATGGATTGATATTTGGCCAGTCCCTTCTGAACTGACTGAATTTTTCTCCATGTATGGCCGGATTTACACAACCACTACGGTTCTAGGTGACTGGCATAAAGTCATTTTAGCTTTTAGCCTATTGTGGTGTACAGGAGATTAGACATTTAACCATTTATCAGTAAATTACGCTAGTAGTGTTTAAAAATGCAAAAAAAATATTACTAGATAGGTAAACCCCTGTAGGTTTTAATCATAATGTACTAGAATGCGCGGCATACTAGCACATTATGACAGACTTGCTTGCTAATGGAGTCCTTCAGCGCTGCGCTGTCACGGCTCCCTAGTGCTTCCATCTTTACTCAGTCTTCCTTCGATGTTTGGAATCTTCGGCTGCTTGAATGGCCTGGCAGCGGTTATGTCACTCCCACACATTCGTACCGGAGTCACATTGCTGCGGCACAAAAAGCAGGCTGTAAATGTGGTCTGAACTGCCCATATGTGGCTAAGATCACATTACCCGCTGATAGGCAGATAGATTAGGATAGATTTTACCTATGCTTAAAATGTCCCCTTCCTGCTACCCTGCCTAACTTGTGTAACCTGGTCACCTGATCCCCTGTCAAAGTGGGGGCTGCAGGGGAGACGAGAGAGCACCCGACAATGGCTGGGGATTCTGGGGGCCGTGACATCACTCATAGACTCCTATATCACTACCGTTGTAAGCGCTCCCTCCTCCCCTCTTCAGCCATAACTCGCTGACACAGGGGAGCTATAGATGTGGGATCATGTGAACTGGGCAGACTAAAAAAAGGTAGGTTTACAGATTTCTTTTTTTATCATACTGTGTGATAGGCAGGATAGGTAGCAGGAAGAGGTGGGGAACATTTTCAGGCATAGCCAGTGTTAGGCTGGAACCTTAATTTGTGGTAATCCATCAACTCATGAAAGAGTAAGTTGGGTTGCAACTCTCCTTATTGAGGAGTAACATTTTCCCAACGGGTGAAATCCCATCTCTGATACTTGTCATTGTTTGTGTGTCCCCATTTGGAAATTTCGCTTTGCTTCTTTTTCCCTTTACAATGGTCAAATTTTGTTTCTTCATTCATGTTCTCTCCCTTTAACCATCATTAACCACTTCCACTCCAGAGGCAATATAAATTCAGTCTCTTGAGCAAGTGGTTATATCAGGATTATAGCTGCAGCAATGATTCTGGTATCATTCTTTCAACCGGTCATTGGCTTTACTGTAAAAGCGATCTGAGCATCTTTACAGCTGCACTTTTACAGCACTTGGAGGGGCCCCCTCTACCGCCACCCGCTGCTTTTTCCAGGCTGTCTGTGTAGGCGGTTGGGTCTAAGTCTGATGCCCATAGAGGATAAGGAGGAGCATCTGTTGTCCAATCTCCTCTGTGACCAATGAAACCGGAAGTGACAAGGATTTCGTTGCTTCCAGTTTCGGTGCTGTATGTCCCTGGCCAGTACAGCCAGCAAAGCATCTGATCAAAATAATCTGTGTTTGACCGGATGCTTTGATGGGCGAGGGGGGATCATGGGTCTAATAGACTTCTGATCTCTTCAAAAAGAGTAGTATGAAAAAAGTGGGAAATGAGTCAGCACTACAAGGAGATGTGGCAGCTAGCAATAAAGGTGAGTATGTGTAACCACATTACAATACTGTAAAAAATTAGTGCAACAGTAACAAAATAATCTTAAGTCTATTGTACTTGCAAAATAAAGTCTACTTTTAACATAAACAGACGTGTCTGTGTGTATCTTAAACCAACTGGAAAATTAAAACACCAGGTGTTGTGTCTCCACCTATGCATTCACCGACTTCCATGCGCGAGGAAACGCAGCAAACAGAGCATATATTAAAGATGATCAATTCAGGTTCACCACTCTTTTTTTTTTAGTTCTTAGTAAAACGTAAAATGTTTCACCACTAGAAGGACAGCATACATCTCAGGCCTTGGTAAGCAATGACCCTTCTCACCACCAGAGGGTAACACATCCAGGCCTCAGCACTGCATAAGGGAAGTAAGTGCTCACCATATGGAGCCACACAAAGAGCTGTATATAGTGCAGTAATTTATTTATAAAACATCCAGCATTAAAATATTCATCCATCCAAGAAACAAATTGATTCCAGGTAATCTAAAACAATCATAAAATATTTAGCAGTTTTATTAACATTTATTAACATAAAATTAATAGGAAACCATTATAGCTTCTCCTTTTAAAGGCAAAGTTCACCTTTGGAACGTATTACGTGCTCCACTCATATTTATGTTCCAGATCCTTTCTCCTCTCCCCCCCCCCCCCCCCAATCCCCCCCCCTTTCCTGTGACCGTGGACAGGGGATTTTCTCCCCCCCCACTGGCTGTCACAATTGAAAAACAGCACGACCATGCGGGGCTCTACCTACACAGCCATGTCATTCATTCACAGTTTCCTTCGAATGAATGCCTACAAGTACCATTAGTCGATGTAGCTGAGGGTTGTAGCTCTTCCTGCGTTTCAGTATCTGCCTCCCCATACGAGGTACGGGCAGACAGTTTACTGAGTGTCTGCAGGATCTAGGCATTGCTCCTTTAATCTGCTTATTTTGGGTGCAGTGCCTTACAGACTGCAGAGGAAAAAAATGCAATTTTTTTCTGCAAAAATGTGTGTGTGTGTGTGTGTGTGTGTGTATATATATATATATATATATATATATATATATATATATATATATATATATATATATAATATAATTTTTTTTTTTTTTTTTGTAAAAATGTGGTACCCTTTGGCAAAAAGCACTGTTTGGTGCAATGAGGGAATGATCTGTGCATTAGCATACACACTTGTGCTCCCTGGTATCGGCTTTATCTTCAGAACAATTAAAATGCAGGGGTGGCCCTTCAGCTGTTGCAGAACTACAATTCCCATGAGGCATTGAAAGGTTGACAGTTACAAGCATGACTCCCATAGGCAGAGGCGCATGATAGGACTTGTAGTTCCTCAACAGCTGGAGGGCCACCAGTTTGAGACCCCTGATCTAACGCATGCATCATGACTAGTGACTTTATCTTCTCAATATTGATTGGCTATTCTGTATCTCGCAGAGTTGCATTGTATCTATTCAGTACATTCATGACTGTTGCCTTATTTAGTCCAACTTGACTACTCTAAGTGGCAGTCACCTCCTGTGAGAGCACTTTTATGGCTACCTCTCCAAACCTGCCGAGATGGTTTTTTAGATGTTTAGCATTTAGTGCCCAAAGCTGTCTGGACCCTCATGTAAAATATTCTTTTGTCATGCATCCACATAAACAAGAAAAAACCCAAAATGAAATTAGCCGAAACTTCTTGCAGTTATCAAAAAAGCCACATTTTGTGTTCTCTTTCAAACAATTGAATTAAACTTTTTCAGGAGTTGGATTCAAGAACCTGTTTTTGATGATTGCAAGTTGCTTAGGCAGATTTTGTATTGCTGGTGTACCCTAAAAGTAGCAAGTCTTGTAAACCACTGCACAGGACTTTGTGCATAGCAGATGTGTAACAAGCCCTCTTTTGAACCAATCCCACATAAAATAATAGCACTAATTCTAATAATTGCCAACTATGGACGAACAGCGAAGTCCCTATTATCCCACTGCTTATACCAACACAGTCCACCTTGTCGCCATTAGTATATCTATAGTTACAGTTATCTATAATTACTTCTTGTGATTTTCAAATCTAAAAATAATTTGGCTTTGTCTGCTGTCTGCTTTCCTGTTCCTTAGAAGGAATTTTCTCAATTTTGTAAAGGAAACCTGTACTAAAAAAGTAGATAGGACTATCATTGCTGGTATAACCCCCTTACTGCACACTGGATTCATTTTATTTTAGTTTAAGAAAATGTTTTTATTTTTTATTTGCTACCTTCAGTGTGGGAGTACATCTGTTACTGAAACCTAAATTTGCCCTTAATTGTTTAGATCTCTCATTGAAAACACAAGCATCCACCAAGACTTAGCAAGGTTAGGGGACGAGATTACACATGCTGCTTTCTGCAAACCGTAAAAGGCACTTCAGTACCTGTGCATGTTAGTAATTGATTGCATGAGTGTCTTATACCATCTCAATTTTGAGCAGTTTGATATCACATGCAAATAGAAAAAATAAATAGTGTTGCATTCAGTTCTCCGCTGTCATTTTTTTTTAATATTTTTCTTAGTACAAAAAGTTTTAAACATTTATTGTACAGTATGCTGTAAATATCTTTCTGATAGAATTCTAAAATATACACACTGGTTCATGAATTGTTATATTATAGGGCTGTTTAATGTAAAAGCAGGTTTGAGCAATTTCTAATACCTATTATGTGACCTAATTCATGTTGATTTTACCAATCTTGGTATTTTTCTTAGAAAAAATTGATGTTGATACCCGACTATCTGAACTCTGTGAAGATGTTAAGGTATGTGTATACAGTCTTTTTCCTTCATGTATAGAGTGGATCATTTTTATCGGGGATTAAAGTGGAAGAAAAGCCTAACGCAAACTATTCTTAAAAACGCACCTTCCTCCTTCCTATCCTACATACCCAGGGAAGAGAAGGGAGCGCCCACAACAGCTAGGAAGTCGTTTTTTTATACAGGGTATGCAGGATAGGAGGGGGAGGGAATGTTTTTGAGAATATTTAGTGTCAGGCTTTTCTTCCCCTTTTACGTGTGAATCTGAAATGTGCATATAAAAGCATGGTTTTACTTGATGTACGTTTTCTCTTGCTAAACTACCTTTCTCCTAAACATTTACTAGCAACAATTGTATTTCTAGCTTCACAAATATTATGATGCTGTTTTTTTTCTTTTTGCACTAGAAAATAGATAATCCTGATGAACTGGCAGAGCTGATTAACATGAACCTTGCACAGCTTTGCTCTCTGTTAATGGCTCTTTGGGGACAGTTTGTTGAAGTTATTGTCCTGCAAGATGAAATTACAGCAATCGTAGCACAAGAACATCATACGCTAAGAGTGAGTAAGACATCCTTTCGATTTAAAAAATGGAATATCCATAATTTTTTCATGAACACTACAGGTTGTTTAACAAAGCTTTTAATGTGCACAATAAGGTATTTGACCCAGCTTCTAATGAACACTACAGGTTATTTAGCCCAGCTTTTATTGAAAGTGATTGTGATACTGAAGTCAATTTTTTTTTGTTTAAAAGTAACAAAACATGTTATACTTACCTGCTCTGTTGCAGTTGGTTTTGCACAGAGCAGTCCAGATTCTCCTCTTCTCGGGTCCCTCTTTAGTGCTCCTGGCCCTTCCCTCCTGCTGAGTGCCCCCACAGGAAGCAGCTTGCAATTGGGGCACCCGAGCTGCAGCTCCATCTGTCCATTCAGACACAGAGCCGTGGCTCGACTTTGCCACCTCTCTATCTCCTTATTGGCTCTCTGACTTTGACAGTAGGGGGAGCCAGTGGTGCCCGCTGCCTTCTGAGCCAATCAGGAGGGAGAGTCCCAGACAGACAAATCCCTAATGCAACATTGCTGGATCGAGATGGGCTCAGGTAAGTATTAGGGGGGCTGCAGGGGGGGGGGGGGGAGGCTGCTGCACACAGAATGTTTTTTATCCTAATGTATAGAATACATTAAGATAAAAAAAATGTCTGCCTTTAGATCCACTTGGAACACCGCAGGTTGTTTGGCCCAGCATTTGACTGCCCAGTTCGTTGATGGTCCTGGCCTTTTGTGATTTTTCATTTTCACCAGCTAACCTGGGGCTGCTACTGTACCTGACCATCTTAATGCTGAATTGTGCCGCAACCTTTTAGATGTAATATTGTTTTATTCATATGATAGTTTAGTTCACCTTGCAATGTAAATATCACAATAGGAGTCCCGCTGTTGCCTGTAAAGGTTAGCACGCTGTAGGAAGAGAGTTATGATATAGGAACTGATCATATATAGATGGGGCTCTTTCACCTAAACTGCCAATCCCCTTTTAATCCTGTTAATCGGGTTGGATTTTGTTTTTTTTTAGTATCCTGTATTAAGAGACAGCATAAGCTTGCAGTTATATTGCTGTAAGTTTCAAAAAAAGTTAATATGGCCACTGTCTTTTGTCAAAAACCTTTACTAGTTCATGAAGAAATATGTTTAAATGATTTCTTGTTATTTCTTCAGCAAAAAGAGAAGAATGTCATTCATACTAATTCTTACTATTCATTATAATTATGATGACAATATGTTTATTAATGGTAGGAATAGTGATACTAATGTTAGTAATCTAGATTTATAATGTGCCGAGTTTTAGTTCTTGCTTGTTTGTATTTTTAGGTACGCAGATTTGCAGAAGCGTTCTTTTGCCTCGAGCATCCCAGGCAAGCAGCCCTGGCATACCAAGAATTACAGTAAGCATGAAAACCTGCCTGCATGTGCTAACTTGAAAAATGGTATTGTTTGGCATACCAACCTTAAATCCATCATGCACTGTATATTTTTTTTTTTTTTTTTTAACATTAAGTTTTTATTGAAGTTTTTCAAGAACAGGGTTATACAGAAAACAATGCAGATCATAGCAAAGCATAGAGATAACAGTAACATCGAGTGAGAAGTACAACGTCCTAACGATCTATACATCCATGACTAAGCAAACAATAGGACTTCACATATTGTATTCATTACTTAGGTTGGTCTATTTCAGAAGAGGGGGGGGGGGGGGGAGAGAGAGAGAGGGAGGAGGGGCGAGGCATAGGTGGGAGGGGGGGGAGGAAGGGAGAGAATGGAGAAGAGGCGTAGTGGAGGATTAGGATGAGTAGGGGGGGGGGGTAGATGGGGAAGCAAAGATAGGAGAGGGAATACGGATTGGAGGGATGGAGACATGAGGGGGGGGAGGGGGAGGAAGAAGGGGAAGGCGGGGGGGGGGAAGGGGACAGATAGGGGGGGGGGAGAGGGGAAGAGGAGGGGAGGAGGCAGAAAGAGTGGCGGAAGAGGGTAAAGAGGGGGGGGGGAGGAGATGGAGGGGGGAGGGAGGAGGTGGAAGGGAAGGGGAAAGGGGAGGGAAGATGCTAGCAGCTATATTGTTCAAACATTTACAAGTAGCTTACTTCACACTCTATCAATCCTTGGGTCTGCAGCAGCATAACAAATGTAGTACTACAGGGGTCTACAGTAATGAACTAGAATAGGTGGATAGTTCAGGGGGGGGAGGGGAAGGGGAGGGAGGAGGGGGGGGGCAGTGGTCAGCTCAAACGTATTATAGATATACGTAGATACATATCTCAATTTTCAGAAATCCAAGAATACCACAATTTCCAGTTTTTATCGTATTCAGACCCTTTGCCCGCCTTTCGAGCAAGCATTGTCTCATACATTTGATTGGTCTTGACTAAGTCTAAGACTGTAGATACGCTAGGCGTCTCAGCCTCTTTCCATTTACGAGCTATTAAACCTCTAGCAGCTAAGAGGATATGTGATACTACACACCTACAATCCTTGGGAAATTTGTCTATGCCCACGTTCAGAATGGCTAGTGCTGGGGAAGGTCGGGTGAGAACACCTGTGATATCTGAAATAATGGAAAATAGCTTGTTCCAGAAGCTGGTTAGGTTCTTGCAGGACCAAAATACGTGCTTAAGGTGGGCTACTTCCCCACATTCCCGCCAGCATAGAGGAGAGTGCTCTGGTATGAACTTAGATAGTCGGTAGGGTGTGAGGTACCAACGCAAGTTAATTTTCTGAGAGAGTTCCCAGTGGTTTACACAAGAGGAAGCGGATCTGACGGAGCGGAGTGCGGTTCGCCATTGTTCATCAGTGAATACCTCTCCCAGATCCGCCTCCCACTTAAGCAGAGGTGCCGTCTTACAAACACCAGCTTCTGTTGGAGACAATTGTAGAAAAGGGACGTGCCCTTCGCCGTCCGCGAGGTGCCCAACAGAAACATCCAACCCGCAGACGGGAGATATAAATGAGGGGACGGTAGAGAGCGGAGCAAATGGGATATGCTCACGTAGGTGAGGAAGTCATTAGGGTGAAGGCCATATGTGGTCTGCAGCTGGGAAAACGGCTTTAAGGTGGTACCGTTCAGCAAGCTGTCAACCGTGGAGATACCCCTCGCCACCCAATGTTTAAGAGATACGTGGGGCAAAATTAGTTCCAAGACGTGAATGGGTATGGGCACTTTTACAAGTAGAGAGTGGTCCAGTGTGGACGAGGCAAACTCCCTCTAAGCCAGGAGAGAAGCCTGAATCGACAACGGCTTGTCCTTCAGTGGCATGGGGCGCCACCTATCGGCCAGAAGCACCGATCGCAGGGAGGAAGAGGCACAGAACTCAGTTTCCATAACACTCCATGTAGTCTCATGTTCGGAGGAAACCCAAGCACGTAATTGGGCCAGGTGCGATGCCAATAAGTAATCCCTGACATCTACCATGCCCATTCCTCCCGCCGACCAATGCCTAACCAAGAGAGCATGCTTACTCCTAGGACGTTTCCCCCTCCACACCAGACCCTTCAGGGCAGCCTGCAGTTGTGTAAGAAATTTACGCGGGATGGGGACCACTAACGTTCTAAAGATATAAAGGATTTGTGGTAGGAGGAGCATCTTAAATGATGCAAGACGTCCTGACCAAGTAAGTTCTGTTTTTGAAATTCGCGCACCCTCGGCAGCTATTCTAGTTATCAAGGGCGGTAGGTTGGCCTCAACTAATTGAGAAGGTTTCGGGGTTAGTTGGATACCCAAATAAGGAATGCTATGTGTTTTCCACGTATACGGGTATTGTGCGGCCAGGGAACTGCATTGCTTCGGTGGTATAGCTATCGGTAAAATAAGCGATTTTGCAAAATTCACCTTATCGTATGACACCAAACTAAATCTTTGCAATAAGTCGTGAGTTGCGGCCAGGGATCGTACAGGATCCGTTAGAAATATTATGACATCATCTGCGAATAAGTTCACCACATGATGTCTGGAGCCTATTCGTATGCCGCTTATGCTGTTTGAGGATCTAACTGCTTCCGCTAGTGGCTCAATTAACAAATTAAAAATTGATGGGGACAACGGACACCCCTGTCTAGTACCATTCGTTATGGAAAAAGGCTGAGACAGCATACTGGAGGTGTAGACCCTAGCAGATGGATTTGAATACAGTGCAAGAATTGCCGAAGTGATGGGGCCCTGAAAGCCGAACTTCAGCAAGACCTGAGACATGTACGCCCAATGCACTCGGTCGAATGCCTTCTCCGCATCCAAGGACAGCAGCAGAGAAGGCATCCGACCAGAGTTTGCTTTTTCAATGAGGCCAATCACCCTTCTTGTTGCGTCCGAGGTCTGGCGGCCCCGCACTAACCCAGCCTGGTCCGCTCGGACCAGGTCAGGCAGGACAGGGTGCAGCCTCAGCGCAACAACCTTTGCATACAGTTTCACATCTGTGTTCAGGAGGGAAATCGGCCTGAAATTCGGGGGGGATGTAGGTTCCTTCACCGGTTTGGGCAATGTCACAATGTAAGCCTGCAACATTTCTTGTGGTAGGGAGGCAGAGGAGACAGCATTCTCGAACACCAGCGATAGGTGCGGACTGAGCACATCACTAAATAACTTGTAATAGAGGTTGGGCAAATCATCGGGGCCTGGTGATTTCCCACTCGGCAACGTACGGATAGCTTTCGTAATTTCAAGGGGTGAAATCGGAGCGTTCAGAGCCCGAAGTTGATCGGGAGAAAGGCGGGGCAGGTTTATGGAGGACAGAAAGTCCGAAATGGACTGATCCGTAGGTTGCGGGGTGGAAGGATCATCCTTTAAATTATATAAAGAGCTGTAATAGCTCGCAAAAGAGTCAGCGATAGCCTGAGGGTCCATTATTTTTGCCTTGGTAACCGGATCAAGCAGGTGTGCGATTTTGCTACTGACCCGTTTCGCTTTTAAGCGGTTGGCCAGCACCTTGCCCGCCCTGTTGCCCTGTGAATAGTGGGAGAGTTTAAAAGCCCTGAAGAGTTTATCTTGATTGGCAATTAATAGTTGTCGGAGATCTAACCTGAGGCGGGAGAGCTTTTGGGCTAGCGGTTGAGAGGGGGAAACCTTATTCAAAGGTTCTAATTTTTTGATCTCGTCCAGAATGTTGTCGAGTTGCTGACTCCTCTGCCTCTTGAGCCTAGAACAAAGCTGTATAAGAATACCTCTTATGAAAGCTTTGTGAGCGCACCACACAGTCGCATGGTTCGCCACAGAGCCAGCATTGTCACAAAAATACTCTTTTAAACATTTAGCAATATATTCGGCATGGTGTGGAGATTCCAAAACTTGGCTGTTGGCTCTACATAGATACGCAGGGCCAGGTGCCCCGGACTCGCGCAACACTACGGAGACCGGGGCGTGGTCCGACCACGTAATAGCGTGTATCTCTGCAGACTCTGTCATCTGGAGCAAGCGTTTATCAACCAAAATCATGTCAATACGGGAGTATGAATTATGACCTTGGGAATGGTAAGAATAGTCCCTTTCGCCCCGGTGTAGACACCTCCATGCATCATACATGTCCATAGAATGCAGTAAAGGCTGTAAGGCTGGAGGAGCACGCCGGGGAGATGAGGTGGTATCAATTTGCGGGTCAGACGTGATGTTTAAGTCCCCGCAGATCACAACAGAGCCTCGCCTCAGGGAGGAGGCCATACGTAAAATATTCCTCCAGAAGCGGAGTTGATGTGTATTGGGGGAGTATGCATTGATCAACGTCAGTGGCATATTATTCACCTCACAGATAACTATAACATACCTTCCATTGGGATCAGTTTTAAGGTCCACTAATGAAAATGCCACAGAGTCTCTAACCGCAATCAGTACTCCTTTCCGTTTTTGAGAAGCAGATGCCTGGAAGACGTGCGGAAAGTTCTTGTGAGCTACAGTAGGGGCGGAAGACTGATGTAGGTGGGTTTCCTGTACACACAAAACATCGCTCTGAAGTTTCAATGCCTCAGACCACAGAGATGACCTCTTGGCCGGGTGGTTCAGGCCCCGGACATTAAATGTTGTTATTTTAATGGGCATATATTACTGAGAATGGATGGGAAAGAGTACCTGTAGCTAGATGCATCAAACGGACCTCAAGGTGGAGATCCACGGTGGCACAGGAGGACACAGCTGGGTGACGTCTGCCGGGAGTTTCCAGATGTAGAGACAGTCCAGGTTTCCACATGACGAGCTGACCACATTGGTGGAGGGTAGGGAAATACTCACAGGGAGAGAAAACAGAAGGGATAAACAAAGAAACAGTCAGTAAAAAAATGAGAATGGTCTTGAATGCAGCCATGCTGCATAACATTGCGGGGGGGAGAAAGTTCTAGTGGCCTGAGCAGCCGTATGCCCAGGGACATTCAGGTGTTGGTATCGTGAGGCGGTGTTCCCTTGGAGGATTTCTTTCCCTTCTTCCCATATGCGACCGTGTGCCACTCTTCCGGGAGAGGGGACACCCTGGTGGACGGTGTAATGGGATCAGCTCCGGGAGTAGGGAGAATTCCCCATGACTGCAGCAGATCCAGCCCAGCTTGCAGAGATGTGATAGTGTGGGCCTTATTGTGGTATGTGACAGTCAGTTTAACCGGGAATCCCCACTTATAAACAATAGCATGATTCCTCAACGCCTTAGTAAGCGGTTGGAGGTTCCTCCGTTTTTGGAGAGTATGTTGGGATAAGTCAGCAAACAGCTGGATCCTGGCATACTTATCCGGAACAGGAGCCATTTTGCAGAACTCCGACATCAGACGGTCTTTTATATGATAAAAATGAATCCTCATGATAACATCCCTTGGGATGTCTTCAGAGATGTGGGAAGGTTTATGGAGGCGATGTATGCGATCAATCACCAGCTCGGAAGAGGGTGCAGATGGCAAGACTGCATGGATCAGATCCCTGGCATAACGTTCGAGATCAGTGGGCTGAATAGATTCGGGGACCCCCCGAATTTTGACGTTGTTACGCCGTGATCTGTCCTCCATATCTGCAATTTTGTTTTTCAGTTTGTCTATCTCTTCCTCATGACTATAGTGGGAGTCAATTAACTCGTTATGGGATGCAGCAAATTCCCCCATTTTGTCCTCCACCTTGTCCATGCGGCCTCCCAAGGCCTTGACCTCCCCTTTAAATGATTTTACACAGGCCATGAAATCAGCGTGCATGGAGGCCCTTAGGGACATCATCATGTCCCTCAGCTTCACTTCCGAGACCGGCCGGTCACTGACAGGGAAGGAGTCAATATTAAAAGCAAGCTCTCTAGTGGAATTCAGAGAGGAAACCTCCTCATGGCTTACCTCCCCAGAAGGCGAGTCCTCTTTTAGGCCGTGGTCTGCTCTTCGCCGGGCTCCCTGTGAGCGGTGTTGAGGCCGTGGGAGACCGGGGCTGGCCTGCCTTCTGGCATTGCTGAGGAGTAGGGCTGGGATGCGCCGGAGAGGTCACGCTCGAGGAGGCCGGGGAACTGCTGCCGGCGCCATCTTGGCTCCGCTGCTGGCCATGGGGCATAAAGAAGTGTTGAAGTTGACGGGGTTGCCCGCCGTCCTTCTTCCTAGCCATATCGATGGACGTAGGAGGGTGATGTGAAGCCGATGAGGGTCTTGGTAAGGCAATCGGAGGAGTTAGAACGCCGATGTTGCTGGATAGTTGTCCCTGTGTTGGCGGAGCGACGAGCTCACACGTCCATACAGCTACGCAGCAGCCACGCCCCCCCATGCACTGTATATTAACGTGCAAAAGGTGTACAGCATTTTTCAATGAAGTGCTATTTTTCACATGCATTCATGAAATTGCATCTGTGCATTGCAGTGTTTTAAGGTGGTTGTTAATACTGTCTGCCCCCACTAATGATATAATCCTGGCCTCGTCAGCAAAACCAATAGTCCTCATACCTCCTTTTGCTTCTGTTGAGCTTTTAGCTATGCAGACTGGCTTTTTTAGCCTGCAATTTTTTTTTTTCAAACTCCAGGGTAACTTGTGCATGGTAAAAATAGGACCTGTCAAAAATATTTTGCCAGTCCCTGTCTGTACTTTTATACGTGTACCAGTGGATCCTACCAAATAAGCGCATTCATCCTTCATCCTGTTTATGGGTGTTTTTTTTTCTTACATTTATGGGCATGCCTTTTTTTTGCATCTTGCAAAGTCAGGTAGAAACATAGAGAGCACAAATTCTTAATAGTGAAGATGCATTAAAGTGAAACTATAGAGACCCCCAGAGCTCTCACTATAATGTGCAAGTATGCACAGCATATTTGCACACTTACTGTATATCCCACAGAACCCTCATCCAGTGATGCAAAGTCTGTGCTCCCCATTGTCACTCTGTCGCCATTGCAGCTAACTTTACCCAGTCGTCTTCCAGATTTTAAGCTTTTCAATTGCCCGACAAGGGCTGACGTAAACTTCATACATATGCATGGGAGTTACTTTGTCCTGGCACCTGCCCATAGTGTGTCGAAATTGGATAATCCAGCAAAAGTTACAAGCAGACAAAAAAAAAAACAAACATTTATATGAGAGAAAAATCAAGTCTTTTCTGCCTTAAAAAGCGCACTGTTGGTAATGTATTTTATTTTAAAAATGTCCTCTTTCATTTTGCACAAAACTGCCTGATACCGCTCATTTTAATGTGCTTTGCTTACCTTGTCTAAATACACAAACATGCATCTTTTCTTGTTATTTAAAGAGGAGCTCCAGGCTCCTTCAGAAAAACTACAAATACTGTAGCTGCTGACTTTTAATATTAGAACACTTACCTGTCCAGGGATCCCACGTTGTCTTCACCCCAACCGATTTTTCAACCGTCTCTTGGGTGCTACAGTACTTGTAATGTAAACCGACTGTGAAGCCTTTTGGCCTCACAGCCGGTTCCCTACTGTGCATGCGTGAGGCATGCAGTGCTTTGTGAATGGCCCGGTGGTGGAGGAAGGAGGGGGCAAACTCCTTGACGGTCTCGCCACATCGAGATCACCTGGGTGTGGGAGCGGGTATCTTGTCAAAACCAGGTATCCGCTCCCCCCAAACATGCCAAATGTGGCACTGGAGGGGGAAGCAGAGCTTCTCCTTTTGGGTAGAGCTCTGCTTTAAAAAGCAGAAAGCTGCAGCACATATAGGTGAACTAGTCACAAAGAAATGCATGGAACTGCTAGATGGAACTGATTTTTACTGTAAGAAAAAAAGACAAGTGAATTGGATTCTAATTTGTCTCCTACATGACAACTAAACCAGGTTGCGCACTACATGCTTGTATTGGCTACTTTGCGGTAGAGCAGGGTATTAGAGGGCCCTGTAGTAATTATTATACATTTATTAATCAAGAATGTTGCATATGCAAACTACTTTCAGTTGTAGGGAAACCTTACAGAACATAATGGCATATACATGCATACAACACATGTGCACACACTATCTAGCCTTTCTAGCTAATGAGCATTGACAATAGTCTGTATGCTAAAGGCATACACTAAAATACAAAAATAAAAAACGACTTGGCTTGCATTATAGCTAGGTCCACCATTTCCATAGCAAACA
Source organism: Pelophylax lessonae (assembly GCF_965119305.1). Lineage (NCBI taxonomy): Eukaryota > Metazoa > Chordata > Amphibia > Anura > Ranidae > Pelophylax > Pelophylax lessonae. Next base: position 344,248,160 of record NC_138770.1, read on the forward strand.
GGACTCAAGGCATCTCAAAAATTTGCAGGAAAATGGGTTCTTGCTCTTTATGTTATAGTGTGGCTTCTAGTGTTATCCCCTCTGGCAGAGTTTTCCTTGATCTTGTGGAGCTTCCTTTTATAAGAGCCCTTTCCTGTTCTTGTGGAGTCGTGCTTTTGGCTTGTGCTGCAAACCTTTTATTTAGAAAGTTTGGGTTGCTATTCCTACATAGGTGTATCCCTTTCTACCTCTTCCCTTCTAATTTATTTTCTATGAGAGAAGCATTTTCCAGCTCCAAAACTCTAGATGGCACTAAAGCACCATACATACCATGAGTCAAATATGTCAAAAGATCACGCTGTTGCTCAAGTGATTGATCTTTTTTTTTTTTTTTTTTTAAATAAAATGTTATACCTGCCTCCTCTGCGCAGTGGTTTTGCACAGGGGAGCCTGGATCACCCTCTCCTCGGGTCCCGCTTTACTGCTCCTAGCCCCTCCTGCCTGTCGAGTGCCCCCACAGCAAGCAGTTTGCTATGGGGGGCACTCAAGTCGAGGTGCCACTCCCTGTGTCCATTCAGACATGGAACTGCGGTTCAACCCCGCCCCATCTTTCTCCTGATTGGCTAACTGACTTTGACAGCCGTGGGAACTGCAGGAGTGTCTCAGCCAATCAGGAAGGAGAGTCCCAGACAGCTGAGGAACTTGTGTACAGAGATGGGACTCAGGTAAGTATTAGGGAGTGCTGGAAAGGGTGCTTCACACAGAAGGCATTTTTTTTTTTTTAATGCATAGATTGAATTAAGATAAATAACCTCCTGACTTTACAACTCCTTTAATCCTTATTGATGTTACTTTGGGTGCAATGTTCAAAAAAGCTGCTGTAGAACAAAAGCTAGAAATGTGTACATTGCCCATATAGACAACAAAAATATCTATTTCCCCACTGTATTTGAAGCCAAATTGCAGGGTGTCACGCACCGAAACAGCCAGTGCATCCACCAGCGCCTGAGCGGCAGGGGAGGTAGAAATGTCATCTTCATCATCCGACGAGACAGGCTGCAAGGTAATAGCCCCGGCAGGGGGGCTCCACGTCTGCGGCGGCTGAGCCAGACTCCGACTCTGAGACATCAGATGAGGCAGGGGTAGGCGGAGAAACGTCTCAGCGCATCTACCAACTTCACCCGGGCCCAAATGCTTCCCGAACTGCCGAAAAGGAATCGACAGACAGTGGAGATCTGGGAGGCCCTGCGGCCTCGGTGAGGGGGTCAGGTGGGAACATATTGCCTGCAGGGTCCATACTGAACCTGAGGAACCCGCCAGCAACTTTAAAAAAAAAAAAAGACAAATTCCTTTTTTTTTTTTTTCAAAGCGTCCCCACAGCGCTACAGCACCCCCAGAGGTCAGGCGCGCGCTAACAGACCCCCACAGAGAGGGAGAAACCACCCTCATGACACACTGTCCTCCAGGCACTCCCACCGGCCTCTACAGCAAAAAAATCTACCGCAAAATGTCCGAAAACGGGTGGCCGCTCTCATAGAAGCAGACAGAGGCCACAACAAAATGGCGGCCTCGGGAATAGCAGTAATCGGGGCCCACAGGGGGACCCCCCAAACGCCCATCCACAGCAGAAAACCCCACCAAGGGTCCCCCCTGCAGGATCGGTCGAGCGCAGCGGACAGCGCACTCCCCCGGCCCCCCATGTGGCCTGCACACTAGGCCCCCGCCTCAGGTAGGCACAAACAATCCCCCACATGGGAGGAGGTGGTGGAGAGGAGGGGGGTCACAACAGGACAGAGGGAACCCTGGTGTGTGAGGGTCCGTCCACCCCAAAATCCGATCTCACAGGAGAAACGATCTGGAGAAAAAGACTAGCTAAAAAAAATCTACATAAAAAAATTACTTCTATGCCAGGACCAAAGATCCCAGCAAGGAACTAGGTCCTTACTCCTGACTAGGCAGATTAAAAACTGGCATCCTATGCAGGAAGAGAGAGGGTGTACCCTCCGGGACTGCCCATAGACGTAGCCAGAACTTTTTTCTGCCTAGTATCCTACTCCTGTAGGGGGCAGTATTACCCCTACTGATATGAATCAGAGAGAACTGCGTCCGTCAATGAACTTAAGAGAAAAGGATTTTACGGTAAGTCAAAAATCCAGTTATTTCCCCACTGTATTTGAAGACAACTAGCCATGTGCAAATCTTGTTCCAAAGGCATTTCTTTGAGCGAGGTTCCCACAAGAAAACCGATGTTTACACCTATAAACAACAAATGTAAGTCAAAAAAAAATCACAGAACCTATAAGCCCCCGTTCACATAGGGGCGACGCTACTTCGCACCGCGCCGCGACCTCGGAGCGGCCGCCACGGACTTCATAACATTGAAGTCTATGGCGGTCGCCTCCTGGTCGCCCCAAAGAATCTCCGGACCCTTTTTCTAAGTCGGAGTGACTTGTGTCGCTCCTATTAAAACGGGTCCGCAGCTTCCCTATGGGAGGCGACCTGTGAGGCGACCAGGACCAGGTCGCCTCACAGGTCGCCTTAGTGTGAACGGGGGCTAAAACACATGCTAATCTTGGTTGAAGCCAAAGTTGCGGCTGCTGCTAAGTTCACAAATATAAGCATTGCACTGTGGCATGTAAGGAGGTGCTGTACCTCATCCTGGGCTTGAAATTGAGTTTGTACTACCATTTATCATCCAGGTATGAAGGTCTGTGTAATTGTAATTTTTTTTTTTTTTTTTTAAACCCTATTATTCCATACCTCACCCTAAAGTTATTACATGAAATATGATGTGCAAGATGGGATGTTTATTCCCACATTAGTATTGGTGCCCTACTTTGGTGATCATTTTATAGACTTATTTGAGATCAAAGGCCAAATTTTTTTTTTTTTTTTTTTTTAAACATGGCTCTTGTTTTTGGCTCCCACAGTGCCCAAAGCCACCTTCAGATGTCAACAGCAATAAAGAATTCCTCCTACTTCAGTTCTCTTCCTCCCCTCCCTCTAGAGTGCAGTGAGCTGGATGGGGACTTTAACTCACTGCCTATTATTTTTGAAGATCGATATTTAGATTACATTACAGAAGGTAAGTACAGATGAAATAAAAGTACACAAACTGTACTTCTATTTTTTATATTAAATGTCTAGTCCTGTGTGTTTTTTTTTTTTTTTAATTAAAATCATTTCTTTAACAAGAAATAATTAATTAAATGGTGCATCTATTATAAAAGGGATTTCAATTTTTGGTAGACACTGCAGACTAAAATGGCTTATAAACTTCAGAAAGGCAGTCCGATACAGAGAACCTATTTTCTGCCCTTTGCCACACTTGTCATAACAAATAATAATGTTATTAACATAAACATTTGGCCAAGCAGTTTATGCCTGTGTAGACAGGTTGAGGAGGCTGCCATATGCATTATATAGTTAATTCAAGTGCTAGAGTATCTCTGGGATAACTGTAGTGATTGTACAAGGTTTTCTATCAGTCCCAGTCTATCTGCAGCTGCCTATTGATACATAAATTTACTGAACTTGAGCAGTATACAGATGCCCTTTGAGCAACTAATAGCTTGTTATAGCGCTCTTGGATTTCTTGCACTAGGGTGTTTTTCTAAACTACTGATAACATGTTTCACTCTTAAACTAGAGTGGCTCTAGATACTAGAAAAATGACAGAAAGCCTGGTACACATGGGCCAAATATCGTCCGGTATCAGCAGCCTGTATGACAGAAACTGGCCGAACGTCAAGCTGCTACCACTGACTGGTGTGTTCTGGCGGGGGGTCAGTCCCCCTGTCAGAACACAGTAGTGTGTGGGGAGACTGTACTAACATAGCATAGCAAGTACAGCAAGCTCCTCAACCCGCTGGGTTGAATGAAAAAAAAGCTGTGTGTTCTGGGGTTCAATATCAAATTCGTTATGCACAATGCAGCTACTTGTTTTCTCCACTTAAATTTAAAACTGAAAGAAATCAGAAATCGGGTGTTGCTAATTTTCAGTCTGTGAGAGATTTGCTATATAATGAATATGATTGAATTTAAATTTCCTGCTTATCATACCAGACAGGGTCCTAACAGATACAAAACTGCTGTTATTTTGAATAAAATTTTTGACTTAATAAAAATACAAGGTGCTGCAGATTGGACTTTTTTCTTTTCACTGTATATTGGAGGAGGCCTCCACTGTCTGCTTTACACCTGAAAGATCGTGTTACTTGATCACTATTATATTTTCTGCACATCATGTCATTATTAAGACCCACACATATCCTAGGTTGGCGTAGAACGCATGGGTTAATTTCAACAGTAAATATAATGGTATTGCCAATTTAAATTCTTTTTGTTCCTTAGCCACTTCAGCTCCGGAAGGTTTTGCCCCCTTAATGACCAGGCTATTTTTTGTGATTCGGCACTGCGTTACTTTAATGAAAACAATTGCGAAGTCGGGCGACGCTGTACCCAAATACAATTGATGTCCTTTTTTTCCCACAACTAGAGCTTTCTTTTGATGGTATTTGATCACCGCTGCGGTTTTTAGATTTTGCGCTATAAACAAAAAAAAAGAGCGACAATTTTGAAAAAAACACCATATTTTTATCAAAAGGCAATAATATCCGCGCTACGGAGAAATAATTTAAAAAGGCTGCTGCCTACCCCTAAAATATAGACTGTGAAGTCAATATTAAAAACGTAAAAAGGAAGTGAGATAGTTGGCGCTGCCTAAAAATTTTTTTTATAATATATGGAGGATAAAAATTAAATTAAAACCAATACCTAATATATAGAAGGTGTTCTCAGACTAAAATATATATGGATGTAAAGTGCAATAGGTCAATCAATACAATCACAAATCAATAAATATACATGTATATCTTATGTAAACATTTAAAGTGCAAAGTAGTGCAAACAAAATGGTGCAATAAAACACACACAGTGCACACGCCCCCACAAAATATATATATATATATATATATATATATATATATATATATATATATATATATATATATATATATATATATATATATATATATATATATATATATGTTGTATAATAATGATTATATAAAAATAATTAAATAAAATAATTATATAAAAGTGGCCAGTTGGAGGATCTGACCTGTGAACCAACGAAAATGGGTGTAATCCTGTGTTGAAAAATATATTCTAAATTATTCCTGAGTGAAAAGTGCAAGTATAATGAAGAAATGGGGTAAAGTGCAATTACTGTAGTGAAAAAAAATAAAATAATCTAAGTGCAATGTGATATAAAAACGATCACAAAGAATATAATATGACAAATAAATAAACTGGAAAAGTGCTTATATGTGCAATAAACTTAAATCGGAAATTACTAATCTGAGAACCCACACAGATGAAGAAATTATCAATTAATCTGTATCTGTGAGAAAAAAAGGGAGGTTCAATCGATCAAATAGATTGAAAAAGTTAATTAATTAAAAGGAATTGGGAATAAGGTCCATAAAAATCCAATAAACTGTGAACTGTGGCGATATTATACTCCGGCTCTACTCTGGCTCCTTTTTCCTCTATGATGCCCTGGACATTTTCCCTATGAACACATTCTGGCATATGATATCCATGCTCTATATGGCTCCGAGAGTATAACACCAGGAGGATCAGCATATGTGAGCACCCCAAGACCGGATAGTGGATCCTGGTCCTATATGCTTGCTACCCCTGCAGGTGAGTGCGGGAAAAATTGGGAATAAAAGGGGAGCACGGTCTCCACACCCGGCACTTGAACTATTGGAGCACCACTAAATAACCACTCACGGAGTAGAATATCGCCACAGTTCACCGTTTATTGGACTTTTATGGACCTTTTTCCCCAATTCCTTTTAATTAATTTAACTTTTTCAATCTATTTGATCGATTGAACCTCCCTTTTTTTTCTCACAGATACAGATTAATTGATAATTTCTTCATCTGTGTGGGTTCTCAGATTAGTAATTTCCGATTTAAGTTTATTGCACATATAAGCACTTTTCCAGTTTATTTATTTGTCATATTATATTCTTTGTGATCGTTTTTATATCACATTGCACTTAGATTATTTTATTTTTTTTCACTACAGTAATTGCACTTTACCCCATTTCTTCATTATACTTGCACTTTTCACTGAGGAATAATTTATAATATATTTTTCAACACAGGATTACACCCATTTTCGTTGGTTCACAGGCCAGATCCTACAACTGGCCACTTTTATATAATTATTTTATATAATTATTTTTATATAATCATTATTATACAACTTATATATATATTTTTTTTTTGGGGGGGCGTGCGCACTGTGTGTGTTTTATTGCACCATTTTTTTTGCACTACTTTGCACTTTAAATGTTTACATAAGATATACATGTATATTTATTGATTTGTGATTGTATTGATTGACCTATTGCACTTTACATCCATATATATTTTAGTCTGAGAACACCTTCTATATATTCGGTATTGGTTTTAATTTAATTTTTATCCTCCATATATTATAAAAAAAAATTTTAGGCCGCGCCAACTACCTCACTTCCTTTTTACCATATTTTTATCAGTTTAGACCAATTTGTATTCTGCTACATACTTTTGGTAAAAAAAATCAGAAGAAGCGTATTTTAATTGGTTTGCTCAAAAGTTACAGCGTTTACAAACTACGGGATAGTTTTTGTTTTACTTTTTATTTTGTTTTTATTAGTAATGGCGGCGATCAGCGATTTTTAGTGGGACTGCGACATTGCGGCTGACAGATCGGACCCCTAACTGACATTTTTGACACTTTTTGGGGACCAGTGACATTAATACAGTAACCAGTACTAAATAATATGCACTGTTACTGTATAAATGACACTGGCAGGGAAGAGGTAACACTGGGGGTGATCAAAGGGGTTAATGAATGCCTGTTGGTGCTTACTCACTGTGGGGGGGGAGGTTCTGTGACAGGCACAGAGAGATCGGGGTTTCAGGTTTGCGCAGCCGAGCCACCCTGCTGCAGTATATCTGCGGTGGGCGGTCGGCAACTGGTTAATGTGTTTTTATACAGGGAGTGCAGAATTATTAGGCAAATGAGTATTTCTCTTACGTCCTCCGACAGTCGCCGCCTCTTCATATTCGTCACTAATGGGGTTATTGACCTTTGCTCCGTAGGAGTAGCTAGGCAACAAAATATATTAATATCAAAGCTTTTAGCATATCCCACCCCCAGGGGGTGGTCCCCTCAGTCCATACCTCCCTGCTTCCTGCATTTCCAACTCAGTTTCTAATGCCTAGCTCAGGAGTATGCAGGCTGTTCCTGTGCTGGGGCTCTTAGTCTCAGCTTCTTTTCTCTTTTTGATTTTATTTGAAGTTTTTCTCTTTCTTTTACTTAGCTGTTTATTTTCAGCGTTAGTTAGTTTCTTCTGATGAAGATGATCGTGCGGAGCTGGGTCTCAGTCTGGCCACCCTGGATCCCAGGGCTCAGGGCCAGGGGCTTCCCAGCCTGCCATCGAGCGTTCAGCTTAGGTTTTGCCCTGGCACATTGAACGACCAGTCCCTGTTCGCTGCAGGGATGCTATCGGTGAGGTGGCTACCGCACTGGACGCCATTGCGGTTTTGCACCGCAGTTCCGCTGTGTCATGCTTGCGACACTCCCTGTCCTCAGTACATCGGTTTTGGTCGCTGTAGCTGGCTCCCCACGCCATCCGGACGGGTAAGTGTAACTCTATGTGGGGACCTGTCTATATGGGTGTCAGTCTGGGACTGTGTGACCCTGCATGTCTGTGTGGCTGCTGTGCTCCCTGTCAGTTCCTGTGTGGACTTGCTGCCTGTGTGTGGGCTGTGAAGGGGGGGGGCTCTCCCGCTCTGCTGGGTGTCATAGTGAAGCAGTCAGATTTTAGGCATGCTGTGCGGCGATCCGCCATTTTTTTTGGGGCAAAATCATGGTGGCAGGTCCTGTGAGGTACTGCACGGCGTTTTGGTGCCAAACGCCGCCATTTTGGGCGGCGATCGATCAGGCCACATGTCGGCGCCATGTTCTGTTTGCCCAGGGATTCCTCAGCCGAGCGGCCATGTTTGTGTAGCCTTGCATAGGCTTCATAGGGGCGGTCAGTCTTGCATCACTTCCTTTTGCTCTGGGACAGCGATCAGTGCAGCAGCCTGTGTGATCTCTCCAGGTTTTTATATTTCCTTTTTTCCTGTATTCCTTGCCCAGTTTCTTGTCCCTGTGGGGGTCAGTGTATTCAGTGGGTGCGGTGGGCTTCGCTCGCCGCGATCTTAAAGGGGCAGTACCCTTTATTACTTTATTACTTTTTTGTTGGGGCATGGATTCTCAGGATTGCAAGTTTCCTCCCACCTTGGTGGGGGGCCAAGGGGCTGCTGCTTCCCCCGAGGGGGCTGATCTGGCCACTATTGTGGCAAACTTAGCTGCTCAAGTGCAGATGCTGGTGGCTGATCGATCCACAAAAAGGCCCAGGGTGTCTATTTTCTCTGATTCAGAGGGCGATGGGGCTGCTATGGCTGGAGTGCCCTTCTCAGGGTCTCACTCATCCCTAGACCTTGTGGGGTCTGATGGGGAGGCTGAGGTGGAAGGGGTTGATAATTCTCCCCCTGGCTCGTCTGAAGAGCTTGCACTCATGGATGAGTTGGTTGCTTCTATCAAACAAACGCTGCATTTGCAGGATGAACCATGTCCTCCTGCTTTGATGTCCTCTTATGGGACGCAAAGGAAACGCAAAACGTCGCAGGTTTTTCCTTGCTCTACGGAATTTCAGCGCGCGGTGGATGAGCAATGGCGCAATTTAAAGAAGCCTTTTGCTGTGCCGAGTAGGTTCAAACTGCGTTATCCTTTTACACCAGCTACTGATGAGCGTTGGTGTGTGCCTCCTCAGGTGGATCACGCGGTGGCGATTTTGAATAAATCAACTGCGATCCCTGCTGAGGATACCCCGGTTTTCCGGGACCCGACGGACAGGAGGTTGGAATCTCTGGCCCGTCATGCTTATATGGTTGCTGGTTCTATGCTGAAGCCTATTTTTGCTTCCATTATGGCAGCCCAGGCTATTGCGGATTGGACGCAGGTGCTCATGGCTGACTCTGCCCCGCCGACAACTTTGGCTATGGTGGATCAGATTCATCAGGGTGTCATGTTTTTGTGTGACACGGACTTGGATTTAGTCCCTTTGGCTGCGCGTCTTTCTAGTGTGGCGGTCTTGAACCGTCGCCTGATATGGCTGAAATGTTGGTCTGTTGATCAGTCTTCCCGCAAGACTTTAGCTAATTTGCCCTACGCGGGATCTCGCCTTTTTGGCGAATCTTTGGATACTCTGATAAAGGGAATTTCTGGGGGTAAGAGTACTCTCTTGCCCCAATCTCACAAGAATAAGTTTGTTCGTGGTAAGAAGAATGCCTCGTTTAGACCCTCTCAGGGGTCCTTTCGTGCCTTTCGGTCGCACTATAAGGGCAAGCCCTTCAAAGGCCAAGGCTCCCAGAAGAAGCCGTGGACGGGTAAGCAGAAGTCCGACCAGTCCAGATCCGCTGCCCATAACAATGCGGCCTGAAGGGGCGCCCTCACCCGCTTCTGGGGTGGGGGGACGTTTGCTCGGTTTTCTGCAACCCTGGCTGGACCGCGTTCGGGACAGGTGGGTTCAGGAAATCGTTCGATCTGGATACAAGATCGAGTTTCTCTCTCGGCCGGCGGGCAGATTTTTCCCCTCAAACCTTCAGCTGACTCCGGAGCGCTTGCAGAATCTGCACCTGGCGGTGCGGGACCTGCGGGCCCAGGGAGTGGTGGTTCCGGTGCCTCATCGGGACAGATTTCGGGGGTTCTATTCCAATCTGTTCACTGTGCCCAGAAAGGAGGGCAAGGTACGTCCAATTCTGGACTTGAAGGCTCTGAACCGCTTTGTGCGGGTTCGCAAGTTCCGCATGGAATCCCTGCGATCAGTGGTGGCTGCCCTGGTTCCGGGGGAATTCATGGCCTCCATCGACTTGAAGGATGCATACCTTCACATCCCCATTTTCGAGGGTCACCAGAGGTACCTTCGGTTTGCCATTGCGGAGGATCATTATCAATTCGTGGCATTGCCCTTTGGTCTCGCTTCGGCTCCGCGGGTTTTCACCAAGGTGCTTGCGCCGGTTCTGGCCTTGTTGAGGGCCCAGGGCATTTCTGTCCTGGGGTATCTGGACGATATCCTGATTCGGTCCGCGACCAGTCAGGGCCTGGTGAACGACCTGTCCATCACGATGCAGACTCTGCAGGACTTCGGCTGGACGATAAATTTTCCAAAGTCAACGTTGTGTCCGTCAGTTCGTCTTCCCTACCTGGGGATGATTATGGACTCGTTTCAACGAAGGTCTTCCTGCCGGAAGACAAGCTTCGGACACTTCAGTGCGAAGTCAGGTCCCTCAGGGACAATCAGTGCTCGTCCCTCCGGATGTGTATGAGGTGTCTGGGATTGATGGTTTCGGCCTTCGAGGCGATTCCCTTCGCCCAGTTTCACACACGGGAGCTTCAGGCGGAGGTCCTGGCCAAGTGGGACGGGCGTCCGCAATCTCTGGATCTGCGGCTGTCGTTGAGCCATCCGAAGGGGTCTTTTGTGGTGGCTCCAGTCCCCGGCGGTGTCGGGGGGCAAGTCATTTCGTCCTTTGTCATGGACGGTGATCACCACGGAAGCCAGCCTGTCGGGCTGGGGTGGTGTTCTGGGCGTTCTGTCCGCCCAGGGAACTTGGTCGGAGGAGGAATCCTCCCTTCCGATCAACATTCTGGAATTGCGAGCAATTCATCTCTGCCTTCTGCGTTGGACGGACAGGCTTCAAGGCTGTCTGGTTCGGGTGCAGACGGACAATGCAACAGAGGTGGCCTACATCAACCACCAAGGGGGCACCAGGAGTGCCCGAGCGGCTCGGGAAGTAGCCGACATTCTGTCTTGGGCCGAGACGCACGTCCCGGCGATAACGGCAGTTCACATTCCGGGGGTGGAGAACTGGCAGGCGGATTATCTGAGCCGCCAGACCCTGGACCAGGGAGAATGGTCCCTTCACCCGGATGTCTTCCAGATGTTGTGCGCGAAGTGGGGGTCCCCAGATGTGGACCTGTTCGCGTCCCGTCTAAACAACAAGGTGGAAAGGTTCGTGGCAAGGACGCGCGATCCTCGGGCAGGCGCCTCAGACGCGTTAGTGGCGCCCTGGCATCAGTATCGCCTGATGTATGCCTTTCCACCGATTCAGCTGCTGTCCAGGCTCCTTCGCAGGTTGGCCTCGGAACCGCACGCGGTGATTCTGGTGGCACCGGATTGGCCTCGCCGGTCTTGGTACGCAGACCTCGTGAATCTGGCGGTCGACGCTCCGTGGCGTCTGCCACTTCGAGAAGATCTCCTGTCTCAAGGACCGATATTCCATCCTGCTTTACAGTCGCTGGCTTTAACGGCCTGGCTGTTGAAAGCCAGGTCCTGAAGGATAGGGGTCTTTCCCCTGAGGTCATTCCCACTTTGATCAAGGCTAGGAAGGCCTCTTCGGGGAAGATTTACTACCGTACTTGGAAGGCTTACTTTGCCTGGTGTGAGTCCAGGGGGTATTCCCCTCGCTCGTACTCGGTGTTGAGAGTGTTGGCTTTCCTTCAAACGGGCGTGGACCAGCGTTTGGCGTTGGCCACGATTAAGGGTCAGATTTCTGCGCTGGCCGCTCTCTTTCAACGCCCTGTGGCGTCTAACTCTTTAGTTAGCACCTTTGTTCAAGGGGTGCGACATTTGGTCCCTCCTAGGAGGGAGCCTTTGCCTCCATGGGATTTGAACCTTGTTCTGTCCGTGTTGCAACATGCTCCTTTTGAAAATATCAGGGAGATTTCGTTGTCTCTGTTGTCCAAGAAGGTTGCCTTTTTGGTGGCGATCACTTCGGCTCGCAGGGTGTCGGAGCTGGCGGCCTTGTCCTGCAAGTCTCCGTATTTGGTGATTCACTTGGATAAGGTAGTCTTGCGACCTAACCCGTCTTTTCTTCCGAAGAGGATCTCGGAATTTCACCTCAATGGGGACATTGTTTTGCCTTCGCTTTGCGCGAAGCCTAAGCATCCGAAGGAGGTGGCTTTGCATTCCTTGGATGTTGTTAGGGCGATCAGGGTTTACCTATTATCGACTAAATCCTTTCGCAAGTCTGATTCTCTCTTTGTCCTTCCTGAGGGACCTCGGAAGGGCATGGCGGCGTCTGCTTCGACCATCGCCAAATGGATCAGACAGACCATTGTGCAAGCCTATTCTTTGAAGGGGAAGGTTCCTCCTTTTCCTGTGAAGGCGCACTCTACCAGGTCTCTGAGTACGTCTTGGGCCTATCGTCATCAGGCTTCTGTGGCCCAGGTGTGTAAGGCGGCAACTTGGTCGTCCGTTCACACCTTCTCAAAATTTTACAAAGTGGATGTTCAGGCATCGGCAGATGCTTCCTTTGGCCGTAAAGTTCTTAGTGCGGCGGTGCCTTAGGGTCCCTTGTTTGGGCCCTTGGCTGTTGGGGTGCTTTTACCCCTAGGTTACTTGTTCTTTCCTGGGTTGTTGCTCCTGTTGAGCATGTTTTTTCCTGTTGCCCAGTTGGTTCTCTTACTCTGGTAAGGTTCCTTTCTCTGATGTGGGTACTGCGTTGCTTTAGGCGCGGCTGCTTTTTTCCCACCCCTCATGTCTACACTGCTATGGGACGTCCCCATTAGTGACGAATATGAAGAGGCGGCGACAGTCGGAGGACGTAAGAGAAAACAGAATTTTTGTAAAATCTTACCTGTAAAATTCCTTTCTCTGAGTCCTCCGACAGTCGCCGCCCCCGCCCCTCTTTTGGGGTTTGTTTATGTACTCTACTGCTATGCTACTGAAACTGAGTTGGAAATGCAGGAAGCAGGGAGGTATGGACTGAGGGGACCACCCCCTGGGGGTGGGATATGCTAAAAGCTTTGATATTAATATATTCTGTTGCCTAGCTACTCCTACGGAGCAAAGGTCAATAACCCCATTAGTGACGAATATGAAGAGGCGGCGACTGTCGGAGGACTCAGAGAAAGGAATTTTACAGGTAAGATTTTACAAAAATTCCGTTTTTTGAGGATTCATTTTATTATTGAACAACAACCATGTTCTCAATGAACCCAAAAAACTCATTAATATCAAAGCTGACTATTTTTGGAAGTGGTTTTTCGTTTGTTTTTAGTTTTAGCTATTTTAGGGGGATATCTGTGTGTGCAGGTGACTATTACTGTGCATAATTATTAGGCAACTTAACAAAAATCAAAGATACAGTATACCCATTTCAATTATTTATTTTTACCAGTGAAACCAATATAACATCTCAACATTCACAAATATACATTTCTGACATTCAAAAACAAAACAAAAACAAATCAGTGACCAATATAGCCACCTTTCTTTGCAAGGACACTCAAAAGCCTGCCATCCATGGATTCTGTCAGTGTTTTGATCTGTTCACCATCAACATTGCGTGCAGCAGCAACCACAGCCTCCCAGACACTGTTCAGAGAGGTGTACTGTTTTCCCTCCTTGTAAATCTCACATTTGATGATGGACCACAGGTTCTCAATGGGGTTCAGATCAGGTGAACAAGGAGGCCATGTCATTAGCTTTTCTTCTTTTATACCCTTTCTTGCCAGCCACGCTGTGGAGTACTTGGACGCGTGTGATGGAGCATTGTCCTGCATGAAAATCATGTTTTTCTTGAAGGATGCAGACTTCTTCCTGTACCACTGCTTGAAGAAGGTGTCTTCCAGAAACTGGCAGTAGGACTGGGAGTTGAGCTTGACTCCATCCTCAACCCGAAAAGGCCCCACAAGCTCATCTTTGATTATACCAGCCCAAACCAGTACTCCACCTCCACCTTGCTAGCGTCTGAGTCGGACTGGAGCTCTCTGCCCTTTACCAATCCAGCCACGGGCCCATCCATCTGGCCCATCAAGACTCGCTCTCATTTCATCAGTCCATTAAACATTTGAAAAATCAGTCTTGAGATATTTCTTGGCCCAGTCTTGACGTTTCAGCTTGTGTGTCTTGTTCAGTGGTGGTCGTCTTTCAGCCTTTCTTACCTTGGCCATGTCTCTGAGTATTGCACACCTTGTGCTTTTGGGCACTCCAGTGATGTTGCAGCTCTGAAATATGGCCAAACTGGTGGCAAGTGGCATCTTGGCAGCTGCACGCTTGACTTTTCTCAGTTCATGGGCTGTTATTTTGTGCCTTGGTTTTTCCACACGATTCTTGCGACCCTGTTGACTATTTTGAATGAAGTGCTTGATTGTTCGATGATCACGCTTCAGAAGCTTTGCAATTTTAAGAGTGCTGCATCCCTCTGCAAGATATCTCACTATTTTTGACTTTTCTGAGCCTGTCAAGTCCTTCTTTTGACCCATTTTGCCCAAGGAAAGGAAGTTGCCTAATAATTATGCACACCTGATATAGGGTGTTGATGTCATTAGACCACACCCCTTCTCATTACAGAGATGCACATCACCTAATATGCTTAATTGGTAGTAGGCTTTCGAGCCTATACAGCTTGGAGTAAGACAACATGCATAAAGAGGATGATGTGGTCAAAATACTCATTTGCCTAATAATTCTGCACTCCCTGTACTGTTATTTCAAATGGACTAGACTGTTTTTTCATTTTTTTAATTTATGCTCTTAACAGCCTTCTTTAATATCTTTTGTATTTGACATTGCAGATTTGGATGGACCTTGGTTGGGAATTCAGAACTTGCAAAGATCAGAATCTAGCAAACCTGAGAAACTTGACAATGAGGAGGGATTTATTTGTGCTCCTGGTAGCCCAGAGCTTAAAGTCAGAGCAGAAGGTGTCTCTGCTTCATCTTGGTGTACTGAAAGTGAAAAGCCTCTTACAAAGACCAAAAAAAATGACGATGATAATAAATCTAAAACAAAAGTAAATAAACTTATGAGGACAATGAAAACTGATAATCCAAAAAAGATAGTAAAGCAGAATTCGAAGGATTCTGTGGTTTTAGTAAGCTACAAATGTTTAAAAGCTGCTACAGCAGAGGCTATGTCTAAATCGTTTGAAGGCAGGCCTTCACATTGCCACAAAGATGGACATAACCTTCATCCAGGGTTTCTAGCAAGTGACACAAAGTCATCTGGATTGCAAGCTTGGCAAAAGCGACATAACTCTCTCCCATCTACGACAGTGACAACCAGGCCACCGTCTACAAGTAGTGATAGTACTGACAGAAGCCACAGCAGTGCTGGGGATTCTGGCAGTTTAGCATCTTTTTCCACTTCCACCAATTCGGGTACACTTGGTACACAACAAGCAGGTACTGGATGTACATATGTGGATAATGTCTTACCTGGAATAGAGAAGTGCCGTTCTGGCCACTCTGCAGTACCCACTGGTCTGAGGACAATAGAGGTTAAGCCAAGTAATAAAAACTCATATGAAGGGGAAAAAGTAACTGTTATTTTTAGCTCTAAGTCAGAGGGTGCTAAAAATATGGCCTTTAAGGACAGCATGCAGGGGCAGGACTTATCTGCTTTAACTGGGCCTCCAGCCCCATCACTGGAGCCGGATTCTGTATTTGTATTTGACAAAGAGGTTGCACTGGAAAGTAATCTAAAACTACCTGGAAATGAGGATCCTCTGACCAGGCCTAAAAACAACCAACTAAATAGTGGCAGTAAAGAGGTCCACATTATAGTAAGTGGAGACACAATAAAGCTGCCTGATCTCAACATCACCTGTGCATCTTCAAGATTTTCTGATTCTGGTGTAGAAAGTGAACCTAGCTCTTTTGCAACCCATCCAAACCCAGAACTCTGTTCGGAAAATGTGACCGAGCATGATCCTGTGTCAAATGACAAGGTATTTTCACCTCTTTTGCTAAAACCGGAATCTAACTTGAAAGCCACCATTGAAAGCCACTGCACAGAAAGCACAAGTGCTCTGAGTGAAATCCAGTCATCCTTGACATCCATAAACTCTTTACCGTCTGATGATGATGAACTGTCCCCAGATGAAAGTTCTAAGATTTCTGTTGTCCCTGAGGGCCAGATGAAGGACAGTAAAACTGTCTTGGACTTGGGTGCAGTTGAATTGCCAAAGTTTGATTCCACAAAATCTAACATTCTCTTACAGCCTCAAAGTGTTGTGTTTTCTGACAAAGAAAATATACCAGTCCATTCCTCTCTTTCAAATATGAGAGATCTTTTTCAGTTTGCTATTTCTGATGAGGAAACTCCACATGAATTTAAGAGTATTCCTGTACCCCCTACTGGCTCCATAACCACTTTTAGAGAACCCCCAACTTTAGAAACACTTTATCATGCCTCCCAAATTGCACTTGATCCTGAAGTTATTGTTGTGGGAGAGCAGTCAGTAGTATCTGGCTCAGTTGTTATGGATGAGGAAGTTGTGTTGCAAAACGTCAAAGAGAAATACAGTGACGAGGAACCAAAACTTTCAAACCAAGACTTGTCTAAAGCTGGGAGTAAAAGTCCTTCTGCTGCTATACTTTCTTCCACTAACAGCACTGACATTGTCAAGCAAGGTTTAGTAGAAAATTATTTTGGCTCTCAAAGTAGCACTGATATTTCTGACTTTAGCCCTGCAGAGGATTTTAAGCATGCCAGTCCTGCCATGGAAACTGTAAAGTTGCAGACAGTTGGCCCATTGCTGCAGGAAGATGAGGAGGATGATGAGGAGGAACAAGATGAAGAAATGATCGAGAATGGCTACTATGAAGAGACAGATGGTCCATTGTACAAATCTGAGGATCCTGAATGTGAAGTTATCCATGATTCCGCACATGACAAGTGTTTAAGGTCTGAGAGGATTGGTTCTGAATATTTAAGAGATTCACTGAACATGCCTGGTGTTTGTTCAACCAGTTGTTTATCTTTTTCATATACATTGAAAGACTCCCCTCGAGGAACTGTTTTTACTTCGAGGCACACTCTTGACACTATAACAAAACAACCAGGGGGTGCAATGTTTGGATCATGCGCCTCATCTCTTGCTTGGTATGAAAGCTCTCCAAAGCCTTTAATGCTAGCGTGAGTACCATTTTATTTATCTAAATATTTATTCATTATTATTATTATTTATAAAATACACTTGCATCAAGCCAGCGTTTAAACAGAATGTAAAAACAAAGGAAGTACGGGTTGTGGTGCGTTCCACGGACTTTAACCGTGACGCAATGATGCTGGTAGCTCCGCCCTAGGCGATTCGTCAGAACGACGTCATCACGTCCTGATGAAATGCAGTATTCAAGCTTATGTACAGAATTGTTTTTGATATGCATTTTTTGTATATGATTAATGTTTTTGTGTTCATATAATTTGATACAATTTGTATCGGTCAAGCCTTTTTATTAGGCACTAGTCACTTGTTAAATTTCATTTAAGGGTTGCTATGGGAACCAATCAGTATACTCATTAGTATGTACACATACAATCAGAGCACTGAGCACTTTACATGTTGCACATAGTATAAACACGCACATTAGAGTATTCATTTTTTTATTGATACACACTAACCTGCAAAGCAGAGCCACACCCACTACATATATCTTTATGACCTAATTTTGGCCTAAACAAGGAAGCAGCTGAGGAAATGTAAGAAAAAAAGTAAACATAGTATACCTTCCTACTTACAGTATTTACTAATGATGGCAGCATAGAGATTAAAAATGGGTAATGTTGATTGAGAGAGTTTAGTTCCACTGTAAATTTCATATATGGTGTGCATTTGTGTCAAATGCATAGTAGAAATTTTTTTTGTACAGAGAATAGTTGATGTACAATTTATTGGTCCATGATCCCAAACAAGGTAGGGATATCTATCAGGAAGATCTTGAGTGAACTAAACGTTTGTGCCGATTTACATATCTTAGTTTGGAAAAATTGCACCTTGCCTTTATATTTGCCTATATTTCTATTACATTTCATTGTATTTATTTTGTAGGTTCCTTCAGGCCAAAGAAGAATTAAAGCAATTAAAGCTCCCTGGGTTTTTGTATAGTGATGTGCCTCAGTTGGCTTCCACAGTTCCATACTTCAGTGTGGAGGAAGACGACTGTTCTGAAGAGGGAATTCATCTGATTGTGTGTGTTCATGGGCTAGATGGTAAATATTATATAGTGTGTGAAGGATGTGTTGAAGTAAAATTAAACCTCCGCCTAGTATGCACATGTACTAGTGATCACCCAACACTGTTCTGTTAGTGTTCCCTTCATGGGTGTGCCACCACCACCTCCTTTCTTTTTTTTCTATTCTTTCTTTTTTTTTTGTTCTGTCCTTTCTGTTTGGTTTTTTGTTTTTGTTTTTTTTTTTTTTTGGGGGGGGGGGGGGGGTTTAGGTTTAATTCCATTTGCAAAAAGAAAGGTTTTAGGATTTTTTTTTTTTTTTTTTTTTTTTGGGCAATTATGAAGAAAGCATGAGGAATGTTATGGTAACTTATATGTCATGATTATTATTGTACAGAAGAAGGCCCTAAACCACTTTGTGCGGGTACAGAAGTTTTGGATGGAATCCATCCGCACGGTAGTGATGTCACTACACCAGGGAGAGTTCTTAGCCCCCATAGATATCAAGGATGCATATCTACACATCCCTATTTACGCTGGACACCAGCGGGTTCTTCGATTTGCGGTCGCAGCGGAGCATTATCAATTTGTGGCGTTACCCTTTGGTCTCGCCTCAGCTCCCAGAGTATTTTCCAAGGTCTTAGCACCGGTATTGGCATTGCTGCGCCAGTGGGGGATTGCGGTACTGGGGTACCTAGACGATCTCCTGTTGAGAGCGGACTCTCCTTCAGTCTTGTTGAGGGATCTGACAATCACTGTCAGAACTCTGCAGGATTTTGTTTTGGAACATCAGTTTCAAGAAATCGCCGCTGACACCTGTCTTGAGACTGGATTATCTGGGCTTGACTCTGGATTCAGCCTTGTCCAAGGTGTTTCTTCCCCCGAACAAGCTGCAAAAGTTGCAGGAGGCGATTCGGTTGTTGTTGGCGATCAATCTGTCCTCTCCGAGGTTTGATGGTATCAACCTTTTGGATTGGTTCCAATTGCTCAGTTCCATACCAGACCTTTGCAAAAGGAGATTCTTGGAACAAGGATCCAAAGTCCTTGGACTCTTTGATTAAGTTAAGCCACAACACAAAGTCTGCTCTGTTGTTGTGGATTCAGTCTCCAGCACTATGCCAGGGCAAGTCCTTCCTCCCGTTGTTTTGGACGGTGGTGACCACGGATGCCAGCCTATCGGGCTGGTGCAGGGTGCTGGAGAAGCCCTGTGCCCAGGGTACCCAGACAATGGAAGAGTCAAAACTACCGATAAATGTTTTGGAGCTTGGAGCAATAAAGCTTTGTCTGAGCCAATAGACGACTCGCCTGCAAGATTGTCCGGTACGGATTCAATCAGACAACGCCACGGCTGTGGCTTACATCAATAACCGGGGGAGCACCAACAGTGTCTGGGCAGCCAAAGAGGTAGCCGAGATTCTGGCGTGGGAGGAAAAATTTATTCCAGCCCTCTCTGTTGTACACATTCCAGGTGTGGAGAACTGGCAAGCGGATTACCTGAGTCGTCAGGTATTGGATCATGGGAGTGGTCCCTGCACCCGGAGGTGTTTCATCTCCTGTGTGTTCGGTTTCCTTCTCGCCTCAACAAGAAGTTTCAGAGATTTGTAGCCAGGTCTCGAGATCCTCTGGCCGACGCCACAGACACCCCGGTGGCTCCTTGGGGTCAGTATCGGTATAATTTATGCCTTTCCTCCCTTGAAACTCCTGCCGAGGCTTCTGCGCCAGATAGAGGTGGAAGGGATTCCAGTCATTCTGGTGGCTCTGGACTGGCCTTGCCGGTCTTGGTATGCAGACCTAGTAAGGTTGGTCGCCGATGCTCCTTGGAGAATTCCTCTCAGGGAAGATCTGCTGTCTCAAGGTCCGATCTTCCATCCTGCTTTACAGTCGCTGGCTTTAACGGCATGGCTGTTGAAAGCCAGGTGTTGAAAGATAGAGGTCTTTCTGACTCTGTGATTCCTACGCTATTGAAGGCTAGGAAGACGACTTCTAGGAAGATATATCATCATACCTTCACTCTGCACTTAGCCCAAACATTCTAAGGAATTTGCGTTGCACTCTTTGGATGTGGTTCGGGCGATCAGGGTCTATCTAGAGACCACTGAGTCTTTTAGAAAATCAGACGCTCTTTTTATCCTTACAGAAGGATCTTGTAAGGGATTGGCTGCGTCTGCGGCGACCACATCCAGATGGATCAGGCAGATGGTAGTTCAGGCTTATTCACTGAAGGGTCAGGTTGCTCCTTTCCCAGTGAAGGCGGATTCTACAAGAGCGCTGAGTGCCTCTTGGGTTTTTACGCCATCAGGCGTCAGTGCTGCAGTTTGCAAGGCAGCAACTTGGTCGTCTGTGCATATGTTTACAAAATTCTACAAAGTAGATGTGTTGGCATCTTCGGATGCTTCTTTTGGTTTTGCAGGCTGCTGTTTAAAGAGAACTGTTTTTTTTTTTTTGTTTGTTTCTCTTTGAGGGTGTATTGTGTTTTCAGGGTGAGCTCCAGTTGTTCCTGGTTGAGCTCCATGTTACCTGGTTGGGGAAGTTTAGCCTTTGAGCAGTTACGTTTCTGTTTGCGTTGTCTTCCCACTCCTCATGAATATACTGCATTGGGACATCCCTATAGTCTCTGACTAGATGGAGCTGCGTCTGTCGATGAACGAAAGAGAGAACTGGATTTTTGTAAAATCCTTTTTTCTGAAGTTCGACAGACGCAGCGCCCGCCCCTCTAATTCTGAGTGAATTGGGTTTTCTTCTATTCTAAACACTGCTTGCAACTAAACTGCTTGATGATAGCAGGGTGTGTGGGGTTATGCCTACAGGGACAGCCCCCAAATGTGTGTTTAAGCTTTTTTCCTGCCTAGTGCCTATTCCCGATAGGAGAAGCATAACCTTATAGTCTCTGACTAGATGGAGCTGCGTCTGTCGAGGAACTTCAGAGAAAAGGATTTTACGTTAAGTTCTTACAAAAATCCAGTTTTACCAAAGAAATTGCATTTGAAAGACTGCTGCGCAAATACCGCATGAGAAAAAAATATTGCAACGACTGCCATTTTATTCTCCAGAGTCTTTGCTAAAAAAATATATACATTTGGGGATTCTAAGTAATTTTCTAGCAAACAATACTGATTTTAACTTGTAAACAACATGTGTCAGAAATCAGCTTGGTCCTTAAGTGGTTAAAATTAAAACATTTTTTTGAAGGAAGACATTGTTTTTTGTATGGCCAGCATAAGTCACAGCAGGTACAGGTAACTTTTATCAAGCTACCTGCCTATGACAAGGGAGTTTGTCATACATAATATATTACTGTTCTGTCTGAAAATCGGCTAAACAGTCTTTAATTTTTTTTTTTCTTTTAACAAAAAATGTGATCTCTGAATATGATGATATTTACCAGATTCAACCTCTAATAGTATATACAGTATATCTCTTCTGTCTGTTATTCTCAGAGGGGATTAGAGATTTTGCTTCCTAACCATATAGTTATATACATTTACCACTGCATATAGATATTTAAGAATAAAATGCCCTTTCTCTTTCGTTATTGACACAGCTTCAGATCTTCATAACTGTTGGGTTATACTGTCTCCTACAGGAGTAGGACACTAGGCAGAAACAAAGTCTGGCTATGCCCATGGGCAGTCCCAGAGGGTATAATTCCTCTCTCTGCTATAGGTACTAGTGATTGACCGATATCGGTTTTTCGTTGCTGATACCGATATTTTGGCCAATGCATATCGCCGAAATGCGCCGATATTTTCAACATTTAAAGTTTTGCGAAATAAACACAATTTGTCGACACAAATCTGTTACTGAACATGTTAATGTTTGTTTAGTAACATTTTTAACACTGCAGTCAATGCAAATTAAACTGCTAGATAAAAAGCTACACAACAACAAACAGCTAGACAGTGGATTGGAAGAGTCAGTGGACTACTGCTGCAGTAGTGCACTCACTGCAATGATTTTAAATCGCTACTGCAGTGAAGTCAGTGCAAATTAAACTGCTGGAAAAAAAAGCTAGACAACAAACAGCTAGACAGTGGATTGGAGGAGTCAGTGAACTACTGCTGCAGTAGTGCACTCAATGCAATGATTTTAAACCACTAACTGCAGTCAGTGCAAAACTGCTAGAAAAAAAGCTAGACAGTGGGGAGTCAGTGGACTACTGCTGCAGTAGTACACTCACAGCAATAATTTTAAATCGCTACTGTACTACTGCAGTGACTTAAAATTATTGCAGAAGTGAGTGGCACACTACTGCAACAGTAGTCCATTGACTCCAACAGTGGAGTGGACACTAGTACTATACTACTACACATTCAATACTCCCAGTTAAGTAGAACAATATTATAGTGCAGAAAGCATAACATTTCAGCATGTTCACCAGTTAAACCGCTTCTTTTCTTTTCATAAATTGCTGCCACTTAACTAAAAACACGCTCACTTGGTACCGAGGAAGGAGGAGCAGAACGGTATTTTCTAGCATGAGAAGCAAGTCTTTTGTAGCGTTGCCTCATTGTCTTTCCACTGAAGAGGATCACTTTTTCTGTCAATTACTGGTTCCTTCAAATAGAGATGAAGTTAATCATCCAGGCTCATTATTGCAGATTTAGAAGAATCCTCCGCATGAGGCCCCAATAAAACACTGAACATGGCATCTATTTGACCACGATGAAGTTTCACTCTATCCGTTGTCGTTTTGGACATTTTTTTTCCTGCATCCTGTTCTTCCACATTAGAAACCTGCTCTTCTTGACTTTTTTCTTTTCGGCAGGAGGAACCACCTGCACCTCCTGTTGAATATCTTCTGTCAGCCATTGTTTTGCCTTGGCCAATACATCATCAGAAGAGAGAGGATGGTTCTTGTATTGCGGATCCAAAAGGCATGCAAGCACAACATTTTTATTCTCTTCATGCTTCTCAAAATGTTTGGCGAACCTGTCCCTCATGGCCTGCCTACATGTTTTAATGCCACGTGTGTTGGGTCCTTCATTCTGTTGAAGAAGCATCTTCAGGACTCTCACACATGGGATGACAGATGGCACAGATGAGTCATAATGACTCACCTCTAGTGTCACTTCCTCTATGGGAATGACATTGGCTACAATGTCCCACTGATCAGCAGTAGGACAAGAATGTCCTCCAAGTCCAGTCTTTGCAGCATGTGAAGTGTTGAGTTCCATCGTGTTGGAACAGCCTGAATCAAGTTGTTTTTGGGTAGGCCAAGGTCTTCCTGAATGCACCTCAGTCGCTGCTTTGCAAGGAATGAATGGTGGAAATGGCCTGCGCACGTCTTCAGCATGCTAATAATGTCAAGCAAAGCTTTCTGGTTTGACAGACCATCATTTACCACAAGCTGGAGGGCATGTGCCATACAACTGAGGTCTGACACTTCAGCAAGTCTTATTCCTTTCACCATGTTCGCTCCACTGTCTCGAAGCACAAGCATCACTCGGTCTTTGGTGGTTCCCTATTCTTCTAGCATGCCTAGAAACATTTCTCTAATGTACTCCCCAGTGTAGGATCCTTGCATCATCACTTTTGTATTCAACACCAAATGCCTTCTTGACCATCCGCTGTTAATGAAGTGGCATGTAAGACATGTGATTCTGTTTGTCCTGACCATCAGTCATGAGAGTGAGTTGCCAGCATTCTCTGGTTGCAGCATAGCCTTTACTATCTCAACGACCTTTTGGTGAATCTTTCCCAGCATTTGAGTTGGGAAAGATTCACCAAAGATTTGTCCTGACCAGCAGTCAGTAGTGAATGAGAGTGAGTTGCCAGCATTCTCTGGTTGCAGCATAGCCTTTACTATCTCAACGACCTTTTGGTGAATCTTTCCCAGCATTTCAGTTTGATAAAACTTGTCACTCTTCAGTGTGTACCTTGGCTCAAGTATGGACATCAACCGCTTAAATCCAGAGTCAGACATCATTGTAAATAGCTGGTTATTAGTGACCATCATCTCTGTGATTACTCCGTGCAGCAGTTGGGATCTTCCATCCGATTTTAGACACCTGTTTTTTTTCTGAAACATATCTGTTATTGTTGCCTGGCATAGTGATGTTTCACCTTGTGATTCATTTAGTTTTTTTTCTGTGCTGCATGATACAATTCAACATGATGAACTCTTAGATGGGCCCAAAGATTTGACGTATTTTTGTTTTTTCAGTTATTGATCCCATGCTTATATTTTTGCACGTGTTGCACACTGCTGCTGCTTTTCCTGGAGATGAGAAATAGTCCCAGACCACACTTTTAATTTTTCTATCTGCATCCATCTCCATTGAAATTTGAAAGACACTAATGAATTGAATATGTGCTTAAAAAAAACTGGCTGGCTGGCACCCTGTGGTGATGGGTGGCTGGCTGGCACCCT
Organism: Pelophylax lessonae; assembly: GCF_965119305.1. Taxonomy (NCBI): domain Eukaryota; kingdom Metazoa; phylum Chordata; class Amphibia; order Anura; family Ranidae; genus Pelophylax; species Pelophylax lessonae. Next base: position 344,272,576 of record NC_138770.1, read on the forward strand.
GTGATGTCTGGCTGGCACCCTTTGGTGGATGGCTGGCACCCTGTGGTGGATGGGTGGCTGGCTGGTTGGCACCCTGTGGTGGCTGGCTGCCTGGCACCTTGTGGTGGGTGGCTGGCTGGTACCCTGTGGTGGGTGGGTGGCTGGCTGGCACCATGTGTGTTGGGTGGATGGCTGGTACAGGCAGGGCCTGTGGCTGGTACAGGCCTGTGGGTGTGTGCCCCTGTGCGGGTGGCTGGCTGACACCGGGCAGCTGTGGGTGAGTGGCCGCGGTGGCTGTGTTAAACATACAGTGCACTGGGACTGGTCACTGTAGCTGTACTGTATGATTGAGAAAGAATCACTCACTGTCACGACTGCAGTGCAGACTCTAGAATGTGGCTGTAAACACACTCAACACGCATTCCGATATATCGGAGGAAAGTGCATATCGGCCCCCAATATATCGGTGTTGCCGATAATCAGTCGATCATTAATAGGCACACAGTTTTTTTTCTGCCTAGTCAGGAGCAAGGACCTAGTTCCTTGCTGGGATCTTTGGTCCTGGCAATTTTTTCTATTTTTTTTTTTTTTCTCCTGGATTTTTCCTTTGAGATCTACAATCAACTGCTGGACTGAGCGACGGGCTAGATAATCTAGATCCAGTGGTCACCCCAGTCTGGCCAGCAAGCGGTCGCAGACCTCAGCTCTGCGCTAGGTCGGCCACGACATAGCCCCATTGGACGGGGGCTGGCCTGCGAGTTAAACACCTCACGAGGTCCCATACGACCGTGTCTCAGCCTGAGTTGCAGCGTTCCTCCTGGCCGACAGCCTCCCCCATTTTGATGGAGAGGGGTTCCTACTAGAGCGGTGCCCACCTTGTTCCTGGTATGGTGAGTAGCTGTCCCCCCCCTCTCCCCCCGGAGGGTTTTGAGGTGGATGTGGGCCCCTCCTTGGGACGGTCAAACCCCCGGGTTCCCGTCAGGCACCCCCCTTGTCATCTGTCTCTCATCCTACCCCCCTCCCCCTCCACATATGTTGGGGCTGTTTGGGTGGTCTGGTCCACCACCTGGGGTGGGGGAACGACGCTATGCTGGCGATGGTGTGGGGGGGGGATGCTCAACTGGACTATCAACTGTGCGGGGTTTTACCTGGTGGGGTCTCCGGCCTGGGTCTGTGATTGAGGTCTGGGTTCCTTCCTGGGTCCCTGTAAGCCTCAAGGTGCCACCATTTTGTTGTAGCCTGTGTATGTCTATACACGGCGGCTATGTTTGTGTAGCCTGGCGGCTAATTTACGGTGTTTTGCCATTGAAAATAGCGACAGTGGAGCCCTGTGGGCAGTGATTTCATTCCCTGCTGCTGACTCCTGGATCCTTTCACTTCCTGATCGCTGCACGTGGAGTGCAGATTATCCTGGTGGCTGCAGGTGCCTGTTTCTGCTGGGTGGTGAGTCTGGTGGGGTTTTCTTCCTCTCTGCTGAGGATCGCTTTGTGCCTGGTGACCAGGTGGTGCTACTGCCAGCCCGGTGGGGGTTGTCTCTTGCAGTGTTTTACACTTTTTGTGGGGTCCCCCTGGTGACTCATGGAGTCTTTGGAGCACATCTCCCCACCTGATCCCCTCTCTGAGGCTGCGGGGCCCTCCGGGTCCCAACCATCCATCGATGCACTGACGGCAGTCCTGAAGTCCTTTGTGTCCCGGGTGGAGGTGGTCTTTAGGATGGACCTCCTAAAGGGTTGTCTGCTTCCTCTGCAACCATTTCCACATGGATCAGACGAAGTGATTCAGGCCTATTCCATCAAGGGTCATGTTCCTCCTTTCCCTGTTAAGGCTCACTCTACTCGGGCGCTTAGTGCCTCCTGGGCTTTCCGTCATCAGGAGTCAGTGACGCAGGTTTGCAAGGCCTGGTCGTCGATGAACACTTTCATGAAGATTTATAAAGTGGATGTGTTGGCATCTGCGGATGCTTCTTTTGGCCGCAAGGATTTGCAGGCTGCTGTTGAGTGGACCTGATCCTCTTCGAGGGTGTATTGTTTTTTTCAGGTGGGCTCCAGTTGTTTTGGTTGAGCTCCTGTTGCCTGGTTGACTTCTGTTTAGCCTTGGGAATTTTTTTTTTTCTTTGCTGTTCCCACCCCTCATGTTTAACACTGCTTTGGGACATCCCAACGGTTAATGAATATCAGGAGCTGTGTTCATCAATGAACGAAAGAGAAAATGGGATTTTGAACTTACTGTAAAATCCATTTCTCTGATGTTTGACGGACACAGCACCCACCCCTCTGTGCAGTTGTAATTCTTCTGACACTAACAAAACTGAGTGCCTATAGCAGAGAGAGGGAGTACACCCCCTGGGACTGCCCATTGGCATAGCTAGACTTTTTTTCTGCCTAGTGTCCTACTCCTGTAGGGGGCAGTATAAGCCAACGGTTATGAAGCTGTGTCCGTCAATGAACATCAAAGAAATGGATTTTAAGGCTAGTCAAAAATCCCACTTTTACTTTTAAACTTTACATATGAACTAAATTATACACCACACTTTTTTAAGGTTATTATCCGATTAATCAACTATTCAAAACAAAAATTAGCCAACTAATTGATTATGAAAATCATTTTTAGTTGCAGCCCTATTTGTGTGTATTGTAGTGCACATTTTCCTTGATGGTGCACTTGATTGTAAGCAAAAAGTGAAATAAAGAATTTTTAAAAATAACTGTACTAAGTGAAAATATATTAGATGAATTGCATTTCAAAGGCAAATACATTTCTTTACTAGTTGGCTTTTGGCACATATTTTAATTTCTTTGTATGTTTAGCATTTTCCTGCTGAATGAAATGCATTCTTTCATCATGCGAAAGGTACTTTAATTTGTGAAAAATTTGATATCTCAGTTGCCTGTATTTATTTTATTTTTTATGCAATCTTTATTTTACATTTTTAAGTATTACAAAAATTAAAGTAGGAAAATAAAAAGTCAACATCCAAAATAACAGGTATCGCTTGTTTTTGTACAAATACAAACGTTAATATTACAACAGCTACAGATATTCCCATGTCCCCGACCAACAGGGGGAGCTGATTTGAAACATTTTGAATAGAAAAATAAAAAAACACAATTCGTGCAAACAACATCTGAGGGTGTGGTGCATGTATTTAGAGATTTCACTATCACTTACATAAAAAGGTCTTGGACCTCTTAGAGGGACTAGCATCAGACCTACATAGAAAAAAAAGTGTCAGGGAGCTTATCAATTTATAATAAGTAAAAGACACCCAGTGTTACACTATTGCTCTGCAAGAATTGTTACAACGTCTTTACAATTTCCTTGTTTACCTGTTGGTTTTCCAGGTGTTTTCTGTTTTTTTTTTTAAATTGTAAAAGGAAATACACAGTATTGTGTAGCAAACATATACAGTATATTTTTTAAATTATTTTTTTTTTTTTTTTTTGTGTAGGCAATAGTGCTGACCTCCGGTTGGTAAGAACATACATAGAACTTGGACTACCTGGAGGGCGAAAAGACTTCCTTATGTCGGAGAGGAATCAGGTGTGAAAGAAACATACATTAAACATATTAGTGAACACTACCACCACCCCTTTAAAGGAACTATTTTTTCTACAGGTTGCAATTTCCTAGGTTTCAGGGGTAACATAAAGTGCATGCAAGCCACAATGTAGAGAATTAATGGTTTCAATGGTATAAATTCTAGTCATATTTTAGCACAAAGTATTATTCAAAAGGAATACTTCACCAACCAAGAATTGCTGTTCTCAACCATCACTTACATTTTGTTTGTTGCTCTTATAATATATGTTGTGTGGTGATTTTGTGCAACCTTTTCATATAGGTATAACTGAAATATGTGAACGAAGATTACCAAGCAATTAACGGTGCTGATAATACAAAAATAAATATTTTATGTGTACCAGTAGCATAAAATATACTTCTGCAATAAAGAAAAAAACTGAAAATATATTTTCTTTTCTAAAAACAATGAAAATATCTTCTGATTTTTTTTCCCCTAGAATGATACATTTGCGGACTTTGATTCAATGACAGATCGTCTTCTGGATGAAATTATACAATATATTCAAATCTACAGTTTGGCTATTTCAAGGATCAGGTAAGAGTCATGTCCTTGTGGATTGGTTAACATAATTACTGCAGCATATTGTAATAGCTGAAATGTGCATATTAGCAGATGTTATATAAATGTTTTTAAAGGTTTGATATACTCAAAATATTAGCTCTTTTAATATATCCTGGGATCTCAAGCAATTCTGCAAGCATAACCTTTTACTTCTTGCTTTGTTTTCCCTGTGTTTTATCTGTTGTTCCCAGCATTGGCCAGAGTAAATATTGTATCCTAACTGTACAGTACAGGTCACAGGACTGGTATTCATAGACCAGTGTTTCTCATCCTTTTTATCAGTCAAGGCACCCTTGACAATTATTCACAGTCTCAGGGCACATTAGTCTAAAATGTAAAACAAATGAAAACTGTTACTTACCATTATTGGGGAACCTGAACCTGGGACGATACACACAACCACTGTATTCTGGCAGATATGGATGCGCAGTGGACACTGAGCTTCTAGTCCAAAAACCTTAGGCTTACCCCATACACATTACAATCTAAACATACAATTTCTGTACAAGCAAATTTGGTGCTGCCATATTTATGCAATATGAGAATTTACCTAATCTATCCAGTCAATCTGTATTCAGCCAGGCAGACCCAGCTTTTACATGCTCGTTGGTAGCTCTAAAGGAGATTGTAGACTCCGATTGTAATGTGTGTAGTGAATAGAAGTTAGAGCTGCACGATTCTGGCCAAAATGAGAATCACGATTTTTTAGCTTGGAATAAAGATCACGATTCTCTGTGTAACAAAAAAAAATTGGGATAACTTTACTGTTACGTTTTTTTTTTTTTTTTTTTATTCATTAAAGTCTATTAATTGCGTTTGAAAGACTGCTGCGCAAATACAGTGTGACATAAAATATTACAACAATCGCCATTTTATTCTGTAGGGTCTCTGCTAAAAAAATATATAAAATGTTTGGGGGTTCTAAGTACTTTTCTAGCAAAAAAAAATGATTTTAACTTGCAAGTAACAAGTGTCAGAAAAAGGTCTAGTCTTTAAGAGGTTAAACTTCCTTTCTCCCTGGCAGAGGGAAGGAAAAGATACAATGTAATCATTTTGTTTATAGTTACTGGGAGACTAAAGCTCCGTTCACATGTCAGCGTATGGATCGCGGGCAGAACCCCCGCGGTTCCGCCCGCGATCCGGAGCTTATTGCAAATCGCGGGACGCCTGTGCGTTGCCCGTTGATTTGCAATAGCCCCCCAAACGCTGAGCTATGTTGCCGCGATTTCCGCCTGCCGAATCGCGGTAACATCGCGGAAAAAAAATCGCGGGACGCAATACGCTCCAAAGAAGCTCTTGTACTTTTTTGGGCGTAATGCGTCCCGCGATTTTTTTTGCGCGATGTTACCGCGATTCGGCAGGCGGGAATCGCGGCAACATCGCTCAGCGTTTGGGGGGCTATTGCAAATCAACGGGCAACGCACAGGCGTCCCGCGATTTGCAATAATCTCCGGATCGCGGGCGGAACCGCGGCGGTTCTGCCCGCGATCCATACGCTGACATGTGAACGGAGCCTTAATGCTGATAGGCGTTTGTTTGCGGGAGGCTTTTTTTTTTTTTTTTAATCCACAGCTGTTCTCTCTGCAGCTATGCAAAGAATCGAGCATATGTCAGGTTTAGATCGTCAGGGGGGGTGAATCGAGATCGCGATTTTCATACGATTAATCGTGCAGCTCTAATAGAAGTCAGAGTCCAGTGGTCAGTAGTTTGACGCAGGACAGCAGTTTGTAATGCAGAGATCAGTGGTCAGTTTGTGACGAAAATTTCAGAGGACAGTAGTTTGTCTAAATCTACTGATCCCTGAACTTTCTGTTCCAAACTACTGTCCTCTGAAATCTGCGTCAAAGTTCATGGGTCAGTAGTAAATAATGCAGAAATGCTGTTCTTTAAAAGATATTATAGATAACCCCTGTTGACAATTGCCAAACCAGAGTTCTACCTTTACAGACATTGCCTTGTACCTGTACAGACTCAGAGGAGCACAAATGCAGCCTATTGCCAGCCTTCTTCCTCTGTTTTTCTTCTGCACACATATTCTTGGGACCCCTAACTGGGAAGGGGCAAGGATGCTGTGCAAGATACCCTACTGTTTTTAGATGACCCATTCTCCTCCCTGCAGGTCACGCATAGTCTGGCTGGTGCATTTGGAGCATACTCTGGGATAAGGATCAACTGCGACAAATCTAACCTCATTCCCTTAGGTTACTGTATGATTGTGATTCTTTTATCCAGGAGACAATCCGCACACACTGCACTCACTTGCTGAGAATCACTATTATGGTATGGCGCCAGGGAAGGGTATAGTACCATATGTCCCTGTTGGTTTCCCCCACATATGCCATTATGGACTAATCCCACATTACCTCATTTATGGGCTTTGCCTGATCCATAAATCTGCGCCACCTGAGGCGTTGTAGCCTTGAAACACATCATGTCTGGGGGAAAGTTGAAGCGTTTTGCTGAGCTCAAAGAGGAATATCGTCATCCTAATTGGATAACGTTAAGATATCTGCAACCCAGACATGCTGTTCTGTCAGTTTCCTAACCACATCACCCTGGAATCTGACCCCCTGGAGAGGATACTTACCTCTATAAAGATGGGGAAGCCCTTTAGCCTACATTTACCTATGCCTCTCCTCTGCCCACTCGACCAATTACACAGACTTCTCTAGATGTGGCAGGCAGATATACTGGACTTATCAGAGGATGCCTAGGACAAGTCTACATGCCATTACATCACTAAAATGATCTCTGCCAAAGATAGGGTTATCAAACTAAAATTTCTTTACAGGACCTACTACATACCCCAATGCTTAGCCACCATTTACTCTTTGGTTAGCTCCCCGTGTGCTGTCAGCTTACGGAAGACACCTTCTTTCATATTGTTTGGACCTGCCCTATACTCCGCCCCTTTTGAAAAGTGTTGTTGTGAACTATTAATGCTGTTTGCGGTTTGTCTTTTGAGACTGGATCCTAAAATATTGCATTTGGGTGTTCTGGATGGTGCAATGCTAAGCCGTCACTTAAAACTTTTTATATTCTATGCGTCCTTTTACGCCTGAAGAGAAATAATCATTAAATCAAACTCTCTCTCACCGCCTGCTGTCTCTTCCTCGGGTACGGCTATCAATGCTGTTTTTACCTTTCTACATATTACCTTATGAAAGTCGTAATTGTTCTAAGAAATTTGGTCAGCATGGATTGACTCATAGGTTGTGAGTGTCACCCTACTTCACTGAGCCGTATTTACAGTTTGCCTCCTTTTTGTCCCCTTTTACAGTCCCTAATTGTTCCCCCCCCCCCCCAAATCACCCTCCCTCCCCCCACACCCTCTTTTGCCCTCTCCCCCAACAACCCCCACCCTTTCTGCTGCCTTTTCAGCCCTTTTTAGTTTGTTTTTTTTCCCATGCTTTTGCCTTGTTATTTTTGTATACCTGCTTTTGATGTTTTACGGATGCTTTCTAGACATTGGTCTTTCTCCCACATTGCTGTGTATAAATCTGAATACATCAATACTGTTCTTTCTACTTGAAATTCAAACTAAACTGATTGTTACTTCTTTTACCCATGCATGTATGACATTGTATACTGCATCTTCTCTGTAAAGAAATCTAATAAAGTTTATACCTGTTACCTGCCTGATGTGTCCTTAACTGTCAGTGCTGACAATATTGCATTAGTCTTTTAAATGATAATGGACAAGTAGTCACATGTGTCTCTGAGAAAATGCTTGATCCACCTGCCTGCATTAGTTGGGGCAAATTTTAAACATTTTTCCCATGACATCCCTGGTCACCTTTAGACGGCACCCCTGTTGAGAGAGGCTGTCATAGATCATGGGTTACTTTTAGCTACGTTCAGGTGATTGGACTCTGGCAAAAACATTTGCTAGCACTGCCCCCTAGAGCTTACCCATATATCCCCACCCACTTTGTGAGAAACCAGCTTTTTGCTAGTATTCTTAGGTGATTAGCTTGTTCTCCTCCTTTTTTTTCTTCTTTTTTATTTTTATTTTTGTTTTACCATTAAATAATATTTATCTGAATCCTCTGTCAATCTCTGACTTCTTTTTGTCTTGAGCTTTCCAGATTGATTAGCCTTGGGACAATACCTGAACCCAATCCCATGGGGGTCAGCCAGTAATCTGAGATGGTCTCTCCCCCCCCCCCCCACCTCTATGAAGACATCATTCTTCCTTCCCTCTGTCCTACCACAAAACCCGACAAGGAAATGTATATTCCATTGTCTGTATTTGGTTAAAGCTGTCAGAAATTAGGGCTTTACAGCCAAGCCTCCTTTCACAAGACTGAGTCCCTTTTTGGTCTACCCTGGAGTCCTTCATAGAGCATACCCTGATCTCTGATCCATTATTACCAGGTGGATTAGCCAACTAATTTCCAGGGCATATGCTCTTAGGGAAAAAGTTTATTTTTTCCCATCGGAGACTATTCTGCTAGGGCTGTTGATGTATTCAACATCAATCATCTGTATTCCAGATTTGCAACATTGACACCTGGTGCTCTGTTCATACATTTCTACAAGTTCTACTAGGTGGACGTTCAGACTAACAACAGCTTAAAGCACCATGTGGCCAAAGCTATTATCTGAGTGTGTGTTTGTGTTCTTTAAACCTGTGGATTTTCTTGTGAGTCTGTTGGCAGTTCTCTTTGCTAGGTTGTTGCCCACCCTTCAGTTTGTTTGGGTATGTCCCATGTTCTATGAATTAACTCCTTTGTCCTGTACTTTACTATTACTATATTAGGAATTTTGACCTACCTGTATATTTCATATCTTGGAGTACAGAACAGGACACAGGTCCTTCCCCCCCTAAGTGTTTTGATCACTCCTTATTGCTTGCTAAAAAAAACTGGAGCCTCAAAAAAATGGGCATGGTTTTATGGGTATGCACTAGGAGTAGCCCTAGCAAAAACAGTGTCCATTCACTTGAAGGTAAGCAGCATATAATCCATGGTCTATGGATACCAGTCCTGTACTGGTACTCAAAGATGAGTCATTTACAGGTAATTCAAAATTCCTATTTTTGTTTACATTATTATTTATTTATTATATTCACTAACTGCAAACTAGGATTCTGAATAAAGAAGGACACTGCTGCCCATACATGTTTGAGATTACGCCTTAACGGTGTGAAGCCATAAATTAATATTTTCTTGCTGCAGCTGGTTTTATTTTTCTATTAACCTTTAGTAATCTTCTGTACAGAAGCATTCAGAATGGGAGAGAGCAGTCAGTCAGGCTCTGCTACAGTGCACTTGTGCTGACAGAAGAAAAGAGCAGAATAAACAGTGAATATTCATCACCATGCTGCTCTTCCTCTATTTTTAAGTCAAAAGGTTATTGAACAAACTGTGCTGCTTCAGTTGAAATCAGGGATCTGCCTAAGCTTTCTGGCAGGTATGCCTGAATCACAAGACTGGCTGCACAGTGTTACTCATCATTTGGTTGATAACGTTTTTATATATTAAACGGTGCGGTTTCCGTGAAGTTCAACTTAAAGTTGGTCTCCAGTCATTCAGTGTTGTTCTTCTGCACATATTTGGATTCGTTTTTTTTTTGTTTTTTTTATTCCGATTTAATTATGCCGATTTAACATACATGTTTTCTTTTAGTTTTATAGGACACTCATTGGGGAATTTAATTATACGATCAGTTATTTCACGGCCGAGGTTCAAATGTTATCTTAGCAAGCTGCACACTTTCCTTTCCTTATCTGGTCCACATCTGGGTACACTCTACAACAGCAGTGCTCTTGTCAACACAGGTAAGAAAAAAGGTTGTGTACAACCAAGAAGCAACTGTTTCTTTTGCTTTTCATGCTATGCTGGGATGGTAGGAAAAAAAATTTATAAAATGGGAATTCCACCTCAGAAACTACAATGTGTAGAATTTTTATGTTGGCTAGCATTATGTGAAGCCAGTATTTTACCAAGACTCGATTCACACTGCCGCGACTTGTCAGCCTGATAAGTCACGGTCCATTGACTGCTACAGGACCTGTTCTAATAGGAGCAACACAAGTCGCTCCAACTTAGAAAAAGGGTCCTGTACTACTTCGGGGCGACCTCGGAGCGACTTGCATTGACTTGAATTATATGAAGTCTGTGCAAGTCGCGCCGAAGTCGAGGTGCACGGGACTTCAGAAGTCGCCCCTGAATTAGTACGGAGTCGTGTCGCCATAGTGTGAACCGACTCTAAAGGTTCACTGAACTTATTTAATTGTTCCATGCTTATATTTCCATGGCTGTTGGCACCAGTAGACCTCCACTGATGCCTCCAGTCTCAGGAGTAACCAACATGGAAAGGTAAACCAGTAACTAGATATCCTCAGGCTGTCTTCCCCCTCTTATATAACTATAAACATACACATCTGGGTGATAATAGCACAAATCTGTAAGGGAAGATCTTTGTGTTCAGGTCGTATGTGCATATCTGACTCCTCTCAAGTATTTATAAGAAACTGTTGAAGGGCCTTTACTTTCGTGTTACATCCATGTTAGATTGTGGGAAAGCCGAAATAAGCAGTGGTTATATATGGTTACTTCACTTTAGATCATTTATAGTTTTTTGGCACTGATGTATATTGTTTGTATTGTAGGCTTGTGGTTCATGCAGAAGTGGAAAAAATCTGGCTCATTGTTACAACTGACTTGCCGTGACCACTCAGATCCTCGACAAACCTTCCTGTACAAACTAAGCAAGAAACCAGGTATTTTTTGGTTCAAAGGGATGTTTTCAGACATTTTTTAAATGTGCAAACGTGCCTTTCTGAAACTAGTTTAACCTTCCTGTCGGCCAAAGACAGTTCTCAGTCCTCATGAACGTCCAGTAGCCGGAGAAACTGGCTCTCGATCTTGTGACCATTTTTACAGCCAGTCACGGTGGTCACATGAAGGCCAATCCATCCCACCCCAACAGGAGTTTGGAACATTTTAAAAAGGGACGTGTGGGCGGGAGAAGGGGCAGACTGGCTACTTTCGGTCCAGGGGGCAAGTATAAACAAGAGGCCTATGATGCAGCGACTCGGCCCCCCTCCCCCTCACCCCCCCCCCCCTTACTCTCCCTCACCCCCCTCTTACTCTCCCTTAACCCCCTCTCACTCTCCCAGTCTTCCTCCTGACCGCCTTTCCAAGCTGAAGCCCTGCTCCAGATACTCTCTTCTTACCTGCTGAATCCAGGTTTCCGACCTGGCCAGCAGTGGGAGGTTGGGGGGGCTGGGACAGCTCGGTTGGGGCTGGCCGGGGCAGAAGAGTCTCCAGTGGGGCATAGAACCTGCCTCTGCTCAGACACAGTTTATACCATCAATGCTGGGGGGGGGGGGGGGGGGGCTGCGCTTTTAACTTCAACCTGCACTCAGGAATCCTTTAAGCATGTTTGTGGCAGAAGCAGTGCAGCCTTTTTATGGGGAATCAGAGCAGCCCAGGGGGCAATTACCCCCCCTGACCCAGTCCTCCCCAGGGCGGGAGGTGGTTGAAACCCAATTGAACCTTAATTTTATATTGACTAATAAATTCCAGGTCAAAATAAAGGTGTTCAAAGTCTTACAGCTCGATTCCCTTCTAAGTCAGCCACAGCCTGTCTCCTGCCAGCAGCTGCAGAATGGGCCTCTTGCTCTCTGTGTGAAATCTGCTTCCTCATTGCAAAGGTGCTCCCTGCTTATTTATACTTTTATTTCCAATCAGCTGATTGGCAGTCTTTGTCTTTCGCTCATCAAGGGGGTGTGTTGGATACCTGCAGAGACACTACTGTTTCCAGAGCAAGGGTCATACTCTGGTTTGAGCTTGCAGGACACGGCATGCTTTTTCAAATAAGGCTGTAGCTGATTTGTTAAAGAAAAAAGCTATAAGACATTGCATTTTTTTTTTTTTTTTTTTTTATGCACCTGAAATATATTTAGCTTATTTATTTAAACTAAAGTTCAGTTGGAATTTACCTCCATAATGTTTTATTATTGCTAGGGGTCTGACATTAAGCCCTACCAACTACCATTTCCCTATACAATAAGTGAAACCTTAATGGCTATCTTAAAGTTGCTGTGGCTTTGTACTGAAGTTGGAAAAGTACAGCTCAAGTAATAAAAGTAAATGTAAACTTGTTCAGTAGTAGTCTCCTATATGTTTGGCACAGAGAGATTCCCATTGAATTACATTCTGAGCAGATGTTATATTTTGTGTTTCAAAATGTATGAAGCATGCAGTGATTACAGCATACAATGTATATCATTGTTGCTTGTGAGCTTTCCGTGTAAAAGTTTGGGTGAGACTTTGGACCGACATGGTTTCTCCCAACTGTATTTGTCAACAAAGCATCCATTAACAAAAAAAAAAATAAATATATATATATATATATATATATATATATATATATATATATATTATATATAGGCGACTAGAATTAGCGGCCTGGCAGCTGGGTTACACTGCGACGGGTGTCTTGTCACCAGATATCCCAAATCTCCTGTGAGGTGCTGGAATCTCCTGCATGCGGGCTGCGGCTCTCTGATACCCGCAAGTGCCGAGCCCGCATTCGGGAGACTCTCGCACCTCACAGGAGATTTGGGATGTCTGGCGACAGAAAGATGTCTGTCAGCTGTGACCGAACAGAGCCAATGCTTCCTGTATAAGGTCCAGCTCCTGTCACAGGCGGAGTGATGTCAAATGCACTCCGCCTGTGAGAGGAGAGATACAGGGAGCATTGGCTCTGTATGCTTCCTACTGCGCCGCCCCTCACACTCTCCGTTGTTGGTCATATTTCTCAGGAGCCAGCATTTTTCCGCCAGCAGTACCAGCCAGCAGTACCCACAGCAGTACCTTCCAGCAATACCAGCCAGCAGTACCTGCCAGTAATACCAGCAAGCGGTATCAGTCAGCAGTACCCACAGCAGTACCAGCTGGCAGTAACCGCCAGCCGTAAGTCACAGGTGCTAGGGGTGCAGCTAGCCCCCAGCACATAATTGTAACTATCCCAGCATGTGCAGTGTTGCTGACTTCTGCCACCATGACCACTTCAAATTACTGAAGTGCTCGTGGTTTCAGTATTCCTTTAATATTTCTCAGAAGAAGTAAACAAAGTACACATGGGTCAAATGCCGGGCAGCATCAGCCAGTTCATTAAAAACTGTCCGCCATTGGGCCGTGTGTATGGCAGCCAGTCTGACAGGAGACGGCCATTCAGGATGCGCAAAAAAAAAAAAAAACTGGCTCCTAAATTTTTTAGCTGGCTCCTAGATTTCAAGAAAATTTGTCAAGCCCTCTATATAGAGAGATAGATAGAACTGGAGGAGAGTACAGAGAAGGGAAACAGAGAAAAATAAGGGAATGGAGGACATCAGCTATGAAGAAAGACTACAAGCATTGAACTTCTCTCTTGAGAAGAGACGCTTGAGAGGGGGTATGATATCAATGTACAAATACTGTACTGGTGACCATAGCATAAGGAACAAACTTTTCAGAGAAAGGGAATACAATAAGACATGGGGCCACTCACTAAAACTAGAAGAAAGACAGTTTAACCTTAAACTATGTAAGGGGTTCTTTACTGTCAGAGTGGTAAGGATGTGGAATTCTCTTCCACAAGCAGTGGTATCGGCAGGCAGCAACGAAAGTTTCAAAAAACTTAGATGGGCACCCTAAAGACCACAACATAAAGGGGTATACAATGTACAGTCAGCAGCCAACACACACATTATGGGTTGAACTGGAAGGACTGATGTCTTTTTTTTCCAACCTCACTAACTATGTACCTATGTAATATATATATATATATATATATATATATATATATATATATATATATATATACGGTATCACACAAAAGTGAGTACACCCCTCACATTTTTGTAAATATTTTGTTATATCTTTTTATGGGAATACACGGAAGAAATGATACTTTGCTTCACTGTAAAGAAGTGAGTGTACCAATTGTATTACAGTGTAAATTTGCTGTCCTCTCAAAATAACTCAACAGCCAATAATGTCTAAACCGCTGGCAACAAAAGTGAGTACACCCCTAAGTGAAAATGTCCAAAGAAAAAAAAAAGAAAGGTTGCTCTACATAAAGATGCAGTAGGCTATAAGAAGATTGCCAAGACCCTGGAACTGAGCTGCAGTACGGTGGCCAAGACCACACAGCGGTTTAACAGGACAGGTTCTCTTCAGGACAGGCCTCGCCATAGTCGACCAAAGAAGTTGAGTGCATGTGCTCAGCATCATATCCAGAGGTTATTGTTAGGGAAATAGACGTATGAGTGCTGCCAGCATTGCTGCAGAGGTTGAAGGGGTTGGGGGGGTCAGCCTGTCAGTGCTCAGACCATACGTCGAACAATGCATCAAACTGGTCTGCATGGCTGTCGTCCCAGTAGGAAGCCTCTTCTAAAGATAATGCACAAGAAAGCCCGCAAACAGTTTGCTAAAGACATGCAGACTAAGGACATGGATTACTAGAACCATGTCCTGTGGTCTGATGAGACCAAGATAAACTTATTTGGTTGAGATGGTGTCAAGCGTGTGTGGCAGCAACCAGGTGAGTAGTACAAAGACACGTATGTCTTGCCTATAGTCAAGCATGGTGGTGGAGTGTCATGGTCTGGGGCTGCATGAGTGCTGCCAGCACCTGGAGACCCGGACATCCTACATCCACGGCCTCCGGAGAGAAGACCCGATCAAAGCCGCATTCAGCTCTGATCAGGTCTCCGTGTAAAAACCTGGAAGTGATGTCATGACTTTACTTCCGGGTATTCGGCACCAGATTTTAAAAAATGACCGCATTCAAAACATATATATATATATATATATATATATATATATATATCTCTCTAAACGGGTAGTCTATTGCAATACACACTGTTTGAAATGAACAGGATTTTTGTGGCCCGCATTAGAGTCCCTTACTAAGAGTCAAAGTCTAAGCAATATTTAAAATGTTTGTGTAAAAAGAAAAACAAACCTGTTTGACTATATAATGTTTTATTTTTCTCAGGTCTGGAGCACTTCAGAAATGTGGTACTGGTCAGTTCCCTACAGGATCGATATGTACCCTATCACTCTGCCCGTATTGAAATGTGCAAAACTGCTCTTAAGGACAAACAGTCAGGTGGGGAAGCTCACACTGTGTATATTACAGTAAATCTTAAAAAACAGTATAAAGACATGCTAGAACTTTGCCTACGTTTTGCGTTTGTGATTTAAGTGTGTTTAACCACTTGCCTACTGTGCACTTAAACACCCTTCCCATCCAGGCCAATTTTCAGCTTTCAGCGCTCGCACACTTTGAATGACAATTGCGCGGTCATGCTACACTGTACCCATATGACATTTTTATCATTTTTTTCACACAAACAGAGCTTTCTTTTGGTGGTATTTAATCACCTCTGGGTTTTTTATTTTTTACAAAAAAAAGAAAAAAGACAGAATATTTTGAAAAAAAAAAAAAAAAGTTTTTCTTATTTTCTGCGAGTAAATTTTTCTCCCTCACTGATGTGCGCTGATGAGGCTGCACTGATGGGCACTGATAGGTTGCACTGATGGGCACTGATGAGGTGGCACTTATGGGCACTGATGAGGTGGCACTTATGGGCACTGATGAGGTGGCACTTATGGGCACTGATGAGGAGGTACTAATATGCCGCATTGATAGGTGGCACTGCTGGGCACTGATAGGCGGCACTGATGGGCACTGGCGGATGGCACTGATGGACACTGACGGTGGCACTGATGGGCGGCACTGATGGGCAGCACCATCAGTGCCCATAGTGCTGCCAGTCAGTGCTCATCAGTGCCTAGATGAGCAGGCACTGATGGGCACTGACTGGCAGCACTATGGGCACTGATTGTGGGGCATTGATGGGGGCACTGATGGCGGGCACTGATGGGGGGGCAATGTGTGTGGTTTTTTTACCTTTTAGTAATCAGGGCACTGGTGATCAGTGCCCTGATTACATTCCTGTGTGTCCCCAGCGGCTGTCGGCTCCCCCTCCTTCCTCACACTGCAGTGTCTGTGTGAGGAAGGAGCGCCGGCGATGAGAGATGATCTCATATGTTTACATATGAGATCATCTCTCATTGGACGGCTTGATCACGTGGTGAATGGCCGCTGTGATTGGCCATTCACCACGATCTGTGACACGGCCGACACAGATTCTCCCCCCGATGCGCGCTCGCGGGAGCGCGCGGGGGGGCGTGTCACTGGCCTCCCGAAAATTCAAGTCCGCGCTGCAGCCGTATATAGGCTGTACCGCGGATGGGAGAAAGTTAATGTAAGCCTGTACTAAACGGTTTACTCCAGGCAGGAACGCAGCCACTTTATTATTCAGCCACTTTCTAAAAGATGCTGGCTTTTTTTGGGTAAAGTCCAACCAGGAGCATTCCCCCTTGTAGATTCTTTTTTTCTCTAATTGCAAGTCCCGTTTTACTGAGCTTTAGGAGTACAGTTATCCCTATACTCCTGGCATTCTTCACAGTAATCCAGAACATTTTAGAAAGTGTCTCAATTAGTGGAGTTCAGCTTTCGATAATGCCCACGCTTTTTTATCAGGCACCCCAAGTGCCTTCTCTTATTTAAAACACTCCTGCACCACCTAGTCTGCCACTCTATGGCCCAAAAATCTCTTTTTATCCCTTTGAATACAGGCTTTCTGAAGTTGATAGTCGCTGCTTTTATTTTTAAGACTCATAAAATCATATTAAATATATACAAAACTTTTTCTATAAAGCCAAACATCAATATTTACAAATTTTTTTCTCAGTGCTCTTCCTCCTCCAACAGTGGGCGGGTCTTGAATACTGCATAGAACTATGTCACGTAATGATCTCTGTTTCTGTGAGTCCCGGGTAGCTTGATCACACTTCCTAGGGAATAGGTCTTTGACACTTTGGAAGAGGGTTAAATGACACCATTCAACTCAGAAGAGGCTGCTACTGGATTGCAGAGAGTCTCGACCCCAATGCCTCATCTGTCTTATTAGATCCTGAATCTGATTTGGCCATGGCGGACGTGGTTCGCCCTGCTGGGTCTGCAACCATGTGCCTGGCATCCTCTGATAGAGGATAATTCCTCTATGTCTGCGACCGTGTACGAAAAGGCACCGGTGGGTGCACTGATTGTATCTGTGCTTGAGACCCTGAAGATGGAGGACGCAGCTAAAGCTGCAACGAAGGAACAGGTGCCCTTTGGCACTCACAAGCCTTCTTTTCCCCGCTTATTTTGACAGTATTGTCGCTAAAGAGTGGAAATGACCAAAGCAATCCCCGTGGGGTCCCTAAGGGCTTTACTAGGCGTTACTCCTATGAGGAGTCCCTTCTTAAGAAGTGGACTGTGCCACCGTTGGTGGTTTCCTGATTAAACAAGGCAACCATGATTCCGGTTGAATAGTCCGGTCTTTAAGGATTCGGCTCTGGCTGGTTCGGCAATGAGGAGGCATCCTCGGCAAGCATTCTGCTCAGGGGATCTGGACACTGGAAGAGTCCAGACTCCCGGTCAATGTCTTGGAACTCCGAGCGATCCGACTGTGCTTGGATCATTTGATGGATGGTCTTCAGGGTTGTCCAGTGCGCATTCAATCCGACAATGCCACGGCCGAGGCTTATGTCAATCACCAAGGATGCACAAGAAGTGTCCTAGCGGCTCTGGAGGTAGCTGGCATTCTAAGGTGGGCAGAACGGTTCGTTCCAGCCCTCTCTGCCGTACACATTCCCGGGGGGGGGGGGGGGATTGGCAGGCGGATTACCTCGGTCGACAGGCCTTGGACCATGGGGAGTGGTCCCTTCATCCGGAGGTGTTTCATCAGCTGGGTCTCCGGTGGGGCACTCCTGAGGTGGATCTGTTGGCGTATTGGATCAACAGAAAGGTGAATGGGTTTGTGGCTCGGTCAAGAGATCCTCTGGCGGATGCCACAGACGCACTGGTGGCCCCGTGGGGTCAGTATCATCTGATTTACGTCTTCTCTCCTCTCAAGCTTCTGCCCAGGCCTCTCCGCAGGATCGAGGCAGAAGGGATTCCGGTCATCTTAGTGGCACCGGACTGGCCTTGCGTGGCTTTGTACGCCCATCTGGTGTGGCTGGTCGCCGATGTTCCTTGGTAGCTTCCTCTCAGGGAGGATCTGCTGTCCCAAGGACAGATCTTCCATCCTGCTTTACAGTTGCTGGCTTTGACGGCTTGGCTGTTGAACACCAGGTGCTGAAGGATAAGGGTTTATCTGAGTCAGTGATTTCTACACTGTTGAAAGCAAGAAAATCTAGATGATTATCTACCATCGTATGTGGTAGACGTACATTGCGTGGTGAGTCTCTTGGGGTTCTTCCTCAGTGGCTCGGATCTTGACCTTCCTTCAATGCTGGGTTGAACAGCAATTGGCCTTGAGTGCCATCAAGGGCCAGGTGTCGGCTTTGGCGGTCTTCTTTCAACGACCTTTGGCCACACACTCCCTGGTGCCTACCTTTCTTCAGGGTGTCCAACATTTGCTTCCTCCAGTGCGGGCTCCGTTGCCGCCTTGGGATCTTCATTTGGTTCTTTAGGCTTTACAGAAGCCTGCCTTTGAAAATATTCGGGAGATTGCCCTGCTTACGCTGTCCCAGAAGGTGGCCTTTTTAGTGGTTATCACCTCTGCACGCAGGGTGTCTGCGGTTCTTCACTCCTGTGCTGTCGTTCCTTCCAAAGGTTGTCTCTGATTTTCATTTGAATGAAGACATTGTGTAGGCTTCCTTCCCTGTGTCCCAGGCCTAAACATCTGAAGGAAATTGCCTTGCATACCCTTGGATAGACCTCAAAAAGGGTTGCCTGCTCCCTCTGCGACCATTTCAAGATGGATTAGACAGACGGTAGTTCAGGCCTATTCCATCAGGGGTCAGGTTCCTCCTTTCCCTGTCAAGGCACACTCTACGAGGGCGCTTAGTGCCTGCTGGGCTTTCTGTCATCAGGCGTCAGTGACGCAGGTTTGCAAGGCGGCTACCTGGTCGTCGGTGCACACTTTTACAAAGTTTTATAAAAGTGGATGTGTTGGCATTTGCAGATGCTTCTTTTGGCCGCAAGGTTTTGCAGGCTGCTGTTTAAGAGGAACTAACTCTCATTGGGGATGTGTTGATATTTTTCAGGTGTGCCCTAGTTGTTTGGTTGAGCTTCTGTTGCCTGGTTGGCTAATGTTTAGCCTTGGGAATTTTTTTGTTGTTCCCACCCCTCATGTTTAACACTGCTTTGGGATGTCCCAATGGTTATGAATATCAGGAACTGTGTCTGTCAATGAATGAAAGAGAAAATGGGATATCTGACTTACCGTAAAATCCATTTCTCTGATGTTTATTGACGGACACAGAACCCACCCCTCTGTGGAGTTATAATTCTCCTGATACTGCTTGTAACGAAACTGAGTGGCTATAGCAGAAAGAGGGAGTTTACCCCCTGGGACTGCCCATGGGTGTAGCTAGAATTCTTTTCTGCCTAGTGTCCTACTCCTGTAGGGGCAGTAAAACCCAATGGTTATGAATGTCAGGAGCTTTGTCAGTCAATGAACATCGGAGAAATGAACTTTACGGTAAGTCAAAAAATAAAATGTTTTCTTTATCATTAAGTAACAACGGAGTTCTGCAATAGTCAAGCTATACCCCTGCTCACAAGAGGATGCAAACAGAAAAGATTGTAAGCCAGACCCTGTAAAACCCCACCTCTACCCAGTATGCCAATGTTTTTGCTAGTGTTTTGAAGTTGAATGCCTTATGCTCAGCTCTTCTGGAAAAAAAAGGCTTCTAATTTTTGCTAGCCTTTTATATATATGATATGTTTTTCCTGTAATTACTTAGTGTTCCTAAACCCAGGACCATGTATTCACTATATCTGGTCTCCCACAGTACAAAGAAAATGGAAATGTAATTATTTTAGAAACTATAAACTGCTAAATACCTTTTTCTCATCAGCAGTATATAACAGTCGTGTGACTTTGATCAGTGTCCAGCCAAGCACTGGTTAAAGCTTGTATGAGGAGTCTTTATTCTTCTCAGAATGTCCTGTGAGGCTGCATGACCCCTGGTCCTCTGGACAGTGCTGATTGGCCCTGTGCTGATCACATGCACCCTCAACTCCCCCCCCCCCCCCCACCCCCACCCTCCAAAAAAAAAAAAGACTCCTCTCTAGCAATACACAACAAACTAAGCATGTGCAGAGTACCCACGAGGCTCGGTACTATTAGGAGATGGATAGGGGAGGATCAGAGAAGATCGAATCAAACAGCTTTTTTACACCATGCAGAGGATTAACCCCTTAGGTTCCACAGGGAGTAGTAAAAGCATGTTTCACTGCAAATACAGACGATTGATACATTACTGGTGTTTTTTCCTTGGTAACTTCACTGAAGATTTCCATATCTCTGCTTTAGCTGAGCTCTATAAAGTAGCTACCCAGATCAGCTTAATCTTAGTAACCGCTTTAGAGGCTGTACCTGGACCCTGCTGGACTGGAAGATTGTAAGGTTAGCTTGGAATGTGACCTTAAGGCATTTGGCTCTATATTGTAATGCTTTCCAAACCTTTGTGCACTGTTTGCTGCAGAATGCTTTCCAGTCTAGAGCCATGACACAGCCTCTGATATATAACCCTTTCTTTGAAGGCTCACAGAGTGAGTAAGGCCGGTCACAGTTGGTGCATTTTTTTCTTTTCCTGTCCGTGCAGGTTTTACTTTTGTTGAGGGAACCAAATGTTGGTGTAATCCGCTATGTGGATAGTCCCAATCCGACTAGTGACCTTAGTCCACATTTACCTACAATTTCTAGAGGCATTTAACTGGTATCTCTGGAAGAAGCCAGCACCTGGAATCTAGAACCTGGGACCCCTATTAATATAGGGTCATCCTCAGCTTTATCAGGCCAGTTCTCCCCTGGATCTACAAGGACCTCTGTGGACATTGTTTGTGCCCAACTACTACAGAAATCTGCACACAGAGGCTCTGAGCATTTTTTGGCACCATCCATCCTAGTCTCTAGCTCTGACCTATCTGGGCTTTCAACCTAAAGCATGTCCTAGGTCCCTGTTACCATCTCTAATTCAGAGTCCACAGTCTTCTCTTGGAGAGGAGGTTTTTGAAGCACATGCAAATTATTCATATTTTTAGGGGGTTGCTTTTAACCTGATATAGTAGGTACCGCTCTACATTTGGAGGATCAGCCAGCTGTTTTGGGTTTATGGTCTTTTTGAGTGCTCATAGTTTCAAAGACCTTTTAGTTACACCCTCAAGTCTTTCCTCTATGGGGACTAGAAACACCCTGTAGGATCCTGGGTCCCTCCAGCGAATGTAGTGGATCTTTTTCCCTTTAGGAGGTAATTTATTGCTTGTTGGTCTTTCTCCTTGTAGCTGCTCCAGTAATTCATGATAACAGGCATACTACCAAACAGGTTAATGGGATTTCACGGGCAGACCGTTGGATTCCCCATTTAGATCCCAGTTTAAATAAACTGAAATGAGACTCCGACTTGTATTGATGGTGACCTTGATTTGCAAAACTGTGTCAGTCTGTATTAAATCCCTTAATGAGGACTCCTTGCTAGAGTAGACCCCTGTTTTCAGCGAGCGCTTGGTGAAAATATCTGGAGCTTTGCTCTTCTGCTATGATAGCCTATTGTTATCCTCTAAGCTTTTCTCACAAGTGTAGCTGATGCCCTTTCACATACCTAGGGTACTCTGGCTATATGCCCTGAGTGCCGATGCTAAATTTAAGGAACATCTGACTTAATTGTTCTTCAAAGGAAGTTGCCTGTTCGGACCTGCCTTAAAACCAACATTACCAATGCTCCTGGTGGCTGGAGTATATTCCCACCAGAATGCATGAGAACAATGTGATCGTTTGTCTATTATAGCAGTAGAGCCTTCCTCCCATTTTTTTTTTTTCCAATAAAGATGGAGTTGCTATTTGGGTAAATCCTGATATACTCGTTTCTAAGTTAGTTAAGCCCCATATTTTAGAAAATCAGGTGGTAAAGCTAACAGAAGCCCCTGGTCTCTCCCTGTTTTCTATTGGTCCAAATATGTGCAATATTCTGCTTCTAATACAGGTACTAGAATCATTTATAATGAAATTTGATCTTACATGAAATGAGCTGTGCAGCGGTCTTCTGTAGCAGCAGACTGTGTTTTATCTCATAGCGGCTCAAAGAGCAGATCTGAATAAAGAACCATAAGTGATGGCCTTTTAGTAGAGTTTAATACAATGACCAGTTGTAATCAATCTTTTGATAAATGTCTGTGTATGTATAAAATCTTCAGTATAACCACCGATTATGACAACAGCAGTAAGCATAAAGCAGTGCTGAAAATCATCCAATCTTGTGTTGGGTTTCCTTTGATGTGCATAGGAAACCAAAGTACCAATGGCAAGTGTCCTTTTATTTTACAGTGAATTAATTTATGGTGTTTTGCAGGGCCGGTGTATGCTGAGATGATCCAAAATATCCTTCAACCAGTTCTGCAGAACAAAGACTGTAATCTAGTGCGATACGACGTCATACATGCTTTGCCCAATACAGCCAATTCTCTCATTGGACGTGCAGCACACATTGCAGTTCTTGACTCTGAAGTATTTTTGGAAAAATTCTTTCTGGTCGCTGGCCTCAGATATTTCCAGTAGAAAGAAGGACTTTACCAGATGCTTATGTAATACCTCATTAACAATAAATCTCAAACTATGTGGTATTAAAGTGTTAGCTGCCATTGTATTTTGAGCTATATTTATATATTGTTCACTTTTTCCTCTCCTTTACTCTTCTTTACTGGAAGATCATTTATATCATCCAACTTGAAATACGTTAGTGGTTTATTCATTTATATTTATGGAAGTCAACACCACCTCTACAAATGTAAATGGAAATCGGTTTACTATTTCAGAATAGATTACAATAAATTTGTAAGGGCCTGGCTCAAATGTTTTCACACAGTCAAGAAATGTTCTTTTTATGCAGACTGCTCTGTACCATGAATCTGGTGGAATTTAACCATCAGTGCAAAATGGATTTGTTTATCAATGTTATGTCTGACACAAGCAGGCTGATACGCAAGGTCAGCTGGACTGACCATGGTAACCCTCAGTATGCTTCTTCCATCCATTTGTCTGAAAATAGCTGTGAAGGGCATGGTGTGATGTTCCTTCCTTTACATTCTATCTTTGTATACACTGAAACTTGTTACTTTGATCACTATAGATGACCAGAACCAAGCCTTGATGTATGAGACCGTTTTCAAAGCCTCATTTTATGTTGTTCAGTGGAGATGTTTTAAGTTCAAGAAGCATGACAGTACAGAGTGGCTTTCATTTACCAAAGTTACCTACCGTAAATGCTTTTACTGTGGAGGTATGAGTGCTGAGTATTAAGCTTATGTGGCCTATTTCAGGCAGCCTTTATTCTTCTTTGTGATGGAGAATCTCACTCATTTCACATTGTATGGACATTAAATGACTGGCAGCATATTCTTCATTGGCAAAATGGGACAACAGTTATACAGACCTTTTACATTTTCTTAGTGAATCATTTTATGACCATGCTGCAGCAATTAGAGAAATCAATTACTTTTTGGTTCCATAGGAATTCCAGCAGTTTGGTCACCTTCAGTTTAATTATCCAGGGCTAAAGCAGACAGTCACATTGATATATAATCATAACTATGTGCCTGGACAGTTCATAAAGTTGTTCAAAGTGCTTCAGAGTAAATTTAGCATTATATTGTAATATCGGTCTGGATACTGACAAGCTTGGTAAAATGTGCTTCTTTATCTAATGTGATCTAAGTGAACTGCTGCATGTCCAAGCATGCTTTTCTTGGGGACAAAGTTAGGCAGGGTTTATATTACACACGCTAGTCTGATCATTTTATGATAAAGAAAAAAAAAGGATTGAAACAGACAACAAGCTCAAAAGCATGCTAACATTATTCATAATATAAATAAGATGATGTAAACATTTTTTGTAGCACAGCACTGCTTTTTACCAAATAGCCCTGCATTGTAGAAAACAATATTACCTATTTGCTTTCCACAAATGTATTATTTTTTTTTTTTTTTACCTTGGATTCGTTTTATGCTCTGCACGGTTCACAAATCATATTGGACAAAGAACGGTACATGATAATTTGCATCACAGGCAAAACTCCATGGATCTCAGTAACTCCCAAAAATGTTGTTGTTGGGCCAAGTGTGGTGATTTTGCTGACAAAACTGTAATGTAAAGTCAGCTTAAAAAAAAAATATTGGAGCTGTCATAGCCAACCTATTTTGCATACTGTCGTCCTGATCCTGAGATTTTGCTGCTCAGTGATTTACTGACCTGAATCAAGGATGCACCTGATGTGCACATGCTTGTTGTGGCACAATAACTCATTATATAGTGTAACAGCCCTGGAAATCCGCACCTTCACAAAGCAGTCAGCTATGACATTTCCTGTTTTTATTTTGATTGGTTCATTTTAAATCCTGACCGGTCTGGAGATTTAGAGTTATATGTAAAAAAAATAAAATAATTCACATAATTGTGATGCCATGATATTGCATAGTTTCCCTGGTTTGTGACAGAAGCACTGCCAAACATCGTGTACATTTATTACATGTAGTCTCTGCTATTAAGAATTACAGGTGTATGTGCCAAAGGTACACAGGTTCCATCAGTTGTAGCCATGGAGTAGACTAGGACTGCTTTGCCGAAAGACCTTCTATGGATCATGCATTTCCCCTAGACTTGGGGTTGCTTGGTTTATAGAATACATTAGGTTAGGTATTTGATTTAGAAAACTAATTTAGTTGTTCAGTCATAAAAATGCAGTGAATATGACCTGCCACCAAAGGTTATATAGAAAACCGTATTACTGAAGTGCAGGCACCATGTCGCACTTACCTTTGTTAGGCGTTAAACAGATCCCAGGAAGCTTCTTGGACTCTAGGCTAAGGCAAGTTGTTATAACTCCAGATGCTAAAATCTGCTCCCGTCATTCAATTATCAAATACCAGTGCCTCTACTGCCAACTAGGCAGAATGACAGGGGGTAGTCTTAGTGACAGGTTGTGGGCCTCTTTACAGTTTTTGCCCTAGGATCCAAGAGGACTTCACAGAGATACAAGAATCAGACTAGCACTGGTACTTGCAGACACTACAAAGTGCCTCCACTTAAGCACTGTTACCTTTTGAGACATTTTAGGTGTCAGTCTTGTTTTTATAACTTGACCTTGAAAATACGTTTCTAAATCAAATGCAGTACTTGAATTAGTTTATTAAAACACTTCTATTATTGATATAGCTCTTAAATTACTCCTAACATAACCTAAATGAGGAGTCCAACCTGAAGAGCTTTCAGTTGCAAGTTTCTTCTTTAAAAAAAGGAATGTGATATTGATCATAACCTTTTATTTTTTTAATGATAGAATCACATTCGAATAAAGCCCCTTCAGCTTACCACCTTCAGCTTACCACACTACTTTATAGCCAGTGTACATATTGTATGACAGAGTAGAAGCAATGGTGGCATGTTGTAAAGTAACCCAATAAACAAAGACCCTTGTGTATCTGCATTGACCGCTTGATTAAAGGGCACCTATCCCGTAGGTTTTCAGTTGGTTTTTAAATGCGTTTTCTTTTCCTTTGGCAACTTCCAAGGCAATATCAGCTTCACTTTTGTCCTACATGATTTGAACTTCATCAACATAATAAACTAGTGGGTACTTTGTCATCACAAGATACTTTTTCTGTAATCGTACCATATATTCCTGTTTTTCTGAAAATGAACACACACAACTTTTTAACTCCACACTAATGACTGAAAATAATTTGGAAGGACGAACCATTTTACTTTTGGTAATGTTTTTGATCCTCAAACTGGAAAAACCTAGCTGCTACATTTTTCAGTGATGCTGGGAAATCTGAAAAGATCATAGTCGTCATCCTTATTTTCTTTGGTCATGTAACTGTGGAGATTTTATTTATTCATGAACCTTACTTTAATGTGAACCTGTTGCTAGTCACAGTAAATGCAGACATTATGGGTAGCGGATCCACCATTTTTACACATCAGTAGGAATTACTGACATTGCTTATGCATGTGGCACATTTTACCTTGGTGATATTTGTAGCTTCTACTGAATTTTTGGGCAAAATATTGCTTAAGTCTGCCAAATGGCTTAGTTTTGCAACGATTGACAAGTACTCGAATGCCAAATTACTGGTGGTTTTTGCATTTGTTATAACTGTTGCCTTTCCAACCATCTTTACTAAAATCCTCCACATAGTATAATCTTTTCTGTCTATCCTCCAGAACATCCAACATTATTGCAATACTCCCCCATGTTTGTCTTAGAGAAGTTATATTAACACATAAAGCATTGTAAATATTCAGAATGTGCGTGGGACAATAATAGCCTGTTTGGTGATTGGATAAAATGTTTTTTTTTTTTTTCATATTGAAGAATGTTCAAGGTCTGTAGACTCTCACTATTGGTGCTTAATAGCTCTGAAGAACAATATTTTCATGCTAATGTTTTGGGATTTATGCACTGACGATAAAAGCTGTGTACTTTGAACTGTAATTATTGGACTTTTTTGTCTAAATATAAATATGTGTAAAATGAATGCATGTTTATAGGTATCAGTCTGTTACTGCTTTTGGTTTTAATGAATGCCTAAATAAAAAATAAAAAAATAGATATATTTTCTTTTCCAAACCTTGATCATTTTCAGGATTCCACTTATTGGGAATAAAATGGAGAACCTGCCATTGATATATTTTTTACATTTCTTGTATGTTTAAATGTAATCTTGCTTGTAAGGGAGGCAAAAATTGTGAACTGAACAAGTAGTCAGTAATGTAAAGTCTAATAATTCATAAAAATAGTGACCAACTCACTGAAGCAAGTGTTTCTTACTTCAGAGATGTTACTAGTGTCCAATGACCCCTTGCTTAGGGAACAACATGTCGCCATTATTGAGAGCACTGATACTTATTAGTTCCTGTCTTTGAGTGAACGCTGTAAGCCCACACTTTATCAATTAATAAAACTGGGGTTAAAGCATGATAATTAAAATTTTCTCCCTTAAAATCATTGTATATTTTAATCTATGGAGCATTCTAAAAGGGGAAAGGAGGCTGCATTGCTTTTCATATGGGGCTATGGAAGACCGAGACCCCCACTAATATACCATGGAGAAATCCTAAGCAGAAACTGGGGATCCAAGCTGTAATTCTCATTATCCATATTGCCAAAACCAACTGCAGAGATATATAGAAAGGAGCTGGCTTCTGAAAACTCTTGCTGCATTGAAAATGTTCAGATATGACTCATTTACTTGTGTCTCGGCTGTCTCCCCATTCTTATTTGTTTTAAATACAAAGTGCAAACTTTAGCACACCTTTGTCCTGTGGAGTTAATGGATAGGTTTTAATTGTCCTGTTTTGTGTTTTAACATTGTTTTGTAATTATTTAAATGCATTTGTATGTTTTCTAACATTTTGGAGATGATTTTTGACGTTGAGAATAGCGGTATAATCCTCTTATGGTTTACTGTGATCGGTAAAGTGAAATCATTAGTTTCAGTCTCATAGAGATTCAATCATCCCAATAAAATATTTCACTTTTTACCTGTGGTTGTTTATTTAATGAAGAATATGTACTATTTCTTGCCTTTAATTCTCTTTAAACCATGATAGAGTTCTACTACATTATTTGCTGCAGCTACATGAATAGTTCTGTGTTCTGAGTCTGGCTAGGATCTTTCCCAAGTGATGTCAATCCAAAGTGAAATATTTTCTATTTTATAACCGATTTTCTATGGAAATATCTGTTATAGAAGGAAAAGTTGGCCTTGTTTTTCAATCAATGCCACATCCCTAATTGTACACCAAAAGCGAATATGTATTTGTAATATGTGAGTTCTACTCTAAAATTACTTTTTAACTGTAACAAGCACTTCGTACCACCATACTGTTTTTTATTATTAAAACTAGAACCTGCATTTATATTTCAGAGACAGTATTCCTACAAGGTCCCCTGAGGTATTATCAATATTGATGGGTTTCAGTAAAAGCACATTGGAGATTTAAATGGTTTTAAATGTAAAATGTTTTTAATATTTTAAGGAAATTAATATACTTTAAGTAAAATATCTATTTATGGAACCCCATAGATTTATAAAACCTATGTCACATAGTTGATGAAAAATAAGGTGTTGCACTTTTTTAAATAGGATCATAATTTACATAGATGCTTTTTTTTTTTTTTTGCTTAAATACATACAAAAAAACTGCGCTGTTTGCATCTCTATTAACAACATTAATCAATACAAATGCAGTTTCAGTAAAATGGCAATCCTGTCTACGAGGAATAAAAAACAGACTTTCTCAGTTATCTATGAAAAAGCGATGCATACCAGCTTACTGTATAGTCAATTCACTCTATTGAAACCAGATTAGTATGGATTCAGACTGGTTGCCATACATATCAATTTGCTCCATGCGGTAAGTTTTTTTTTTTTTTTTTTAATGCTCATGTCATGAGGTCATGTCTGTGTACCAGTTGGGGGGGGGGGGGGATGTGCCTTGTTTGTCCTTATAACAATTATTATAGGGACAGGAAATCCAACATTTTACAGTTTGTCACCTAAACAAAGAAGTGAGTGTGAATCTTCCAATGTGGACACCTGTTACTTTAGGAACATTATTAGAGATATCCATTTGATAATATCTGTATTAGAGCTGAATTCCCCTCACTTCATGTTGCATCTTTGGAGCAGCAAAATAAAGAGAAATCTCTTCAATGGGGACCAGATAATAACAAAAAAATTGACAGGGTTTTAAGGTGTAACTTGTACAGGAATTATATCTGAGCACCACAAACACTATTAAATTATTTTTATTAATATTCACAGCAAACTGTCACATCCATCCGTGTCCCCATACTTTATTAAGAAATGACTTTGAAAAACAGCCCCCTAGCATTTATGGCCATGACCATCTAGAGTAAGGGCAGCTGATTAATGTAGCATTTACTTCCTGGAATCCATTTTCCCTTAGGCCAGGAATGCAAATAGGTGCTTAGCTGGGAAAACCTTTACTCTAGAGCAGGGGTGTCGAACTCAATTTCATCGAGGGCTGCATCAGCATTATGGTTGCCCTCAAAGGGCCGGTTATATCTGTAGGATTAGATGTCCAGAGCACCCCATGCCCCCTTACACCCTTACATGGGATTTCAAGAACCCCCCCCCCCCCCCACCATCAGAAGTCAAAAGTCACCCATCCTTCCTTACATCACAATGCACCCCCTTACCTTGTGCTGCTGCCAGGAAGCAGATGTGGGTGGATCTGGGAAGAAGTGCAGGGTCTGGAGGTGAACCAGAGGAGGGCTGGAGTCAGCTTCCAGAGTCTGGGATTCTGGGACCAGGGGAGGCAAAGTCAAGGTGGTGTTGCAGCTGCACAGAGAGGTGCAGGATCTGCAGGAGGAGCTCTACTCTCCTCTCTGCTGCAGACTGCTGAGTAGTGGGGGGGGCAAGATGAGCCTTTCTGCAGTTGCACAGAGGTGTGCAGGACCTGGCAAAGGAGTTCTGTCCTCTCTGCTGCCGACTACAGAGACAAGATGGGGGCAGAGACAAGGGGGGTGTCGCAGCTGCAGGAGAGGTGCGAGGGCCACATGAAATGGCCTGGGGGGCCGCATTCGGCCCGTGGGCCTTGTGTTTGACACCTGTCCTCTAGAGGAAAGAAAAAAAAAATAGACTCTTGGGATATACGACAGTTTTTAAGCAAGAAACCAACTGAAGAAATAGAAAAAAATAGAAAAAAAAAAAAATAAAACCAGTAAATATAATAAACTTTTCTCTTTATTTAATAATTCGACATAATGATTAAAACAGTTAATGCTGATTGAGGGGGTAAAGGTCTGCTTTAATCTTTCCTACCAATTCTATGACTGTTAACCACTTGCCGAACGCCCACAGTATATTTACTGGGGCAGTCAGCCTCTCCTGGGCAAACCGATGTAGTACTACGTCGCTTGCCCAGGAGCCTGTAGGGGGAGAAGGCGCGCTCCCGCCCCCGCTCGTTCACTGCCATCCCCGCGCGTGTGACCGGTGGCTCCGATGACCGCCGGTCACTCGCGATCTCCCGCTGGAGAGGGAGAAAGGCAGACGGCTGATGTAAACACAGCCGGCTGTCATTCTCCCTGGTGTAACTGCAGATACTATACGATCCTGCTATGTAGGATCGTATGTCTCTGTGGTTACATCACAAGCCACGCCCCCTGACAGTTAGAAACACGCCCCTAGGGATACATTTAACCCACTGATTACCAATAAAGTTAAGCCCTTCCCTGCCAGTGTCATTTTTACAGTAACAGTGCATATTTATAGCACTGATTACTGTTGTAATGTCACTGGTACCCCCAAAAGTGTCAAATGTTAGTCAAGGGTCCGATTTGACGCCGCAATGTCGCAGTCCTGCAAAAAAAATCGCAGATCGCCGCCATTACTAGTTAAAAAAAAAAACAATAAAAATGACATAAATCTTTCTCTTAGTAAACGCAATAACTTTTGCGCAAACCAATCAAAATTCGCTTATTGCGATTTTTTTTTTTTTTTTTTTTTTATTTACTAAAAATATGTAGCAGAAAACAAATTGGCCTAAAATTTTGATTTTTACATTTTTTTGGGAGGAATTTCATATAAAAAAAATGTGAAAAATATGGTTATTTTTTCAAAATTGATGCTCTTTTTTTTGTTTATAGCGCAAAAAATAAAAATCGCACAGGTGATTAAATACCACCAAAAGAAAGCCCTGTTTGTGGGAAAAAAAGGACATCAATTTCATTTGGGTACAGCGTCGCATGACCGCGAAATTGTCCGTTAAAGTCACGCGGTGCCGATTCGCAAAATAGGCCCTGGTCTTTGAGCAGCCAAATCCTCCGGGGCTTAAGTGGTTAAAAGTGTACGTATTGTAATGCCAAAACCTTGCACCATTCTTGAGGTGACATCTGAGGCGTCAAATCAGGATGACATGTCTGCTATGCTACAGAGATTTTGACTAAACTGAAGGAAACTATCACAATGCTTATTTTAATGTTGTATGCACTTCTCTAGCACTGGAGCAGGCACAGTCTGCTAACCCAAAGGCATCCAGTATAAGGTCTCACAAATTCCCAAAACAAACAGCTGTGCAAGGTAATCCCATGTCAAAAAACTCTTTGAATAAGATGTTGGAAGCTCTCCTTAAATAATAAGGGATAATAAAAAAAATAGGGATAATGTAATTTAAACATACACTGTTTAAAACCACTTGCCGACTGCCGCTCGACTATATACAGCGGCAGTCAGCCCCTCACAGGCAAAGTGATGTAGAGGTACGTCACTAGCCTGTGAGGCTCTAGGGAGCGAGCGTGCACTGCCGGAGGCGCGCTCCAGCTCGCTCACGGATCCCCTCCGCGCGTGTGAGCGGCGGACCCGATGTCCGCCGCTCACTCGCGATCGTCGGTTACACCGGGAGAAAGGCAGGCGGGTAATGTAAACACAGCCGCCTGTCATTCTCCCCTGTGTAACAGCAGAGATCATACGATCCTGCTATGTAGGACCGTAGATCTCTGCTGTTACATGAAAAGCCACATCCCACAACAGTAAGAAGCATGCCCCTAGGGACACACATAGTCACTGCATCTCTAATAAAGTTAACCCCTTCTCTGGAAGTGTCATTTTTACAGTAACAGTGCATATGTATAGCACTGATTACTGTAGTAATGTCACTGGTAGCCCCAAAAATGTCAGTCAAGGGTCCGATCTGTCCACCGCAATGTCGCAGTTCCGCAAAAAAAATCACAGATCGCCGCCATTCCTCGTTAAAAAAAAATAAATAAAAATGACAAAAATCTTTCCCTTAGTAAACGCAATAACTTTTGCGCAAACCAATCAAAATACGCTTATTGCGATTTTTTTTTTACCAAACATATGTAACAGAAAACAAATTGGCCTAAAATGTTAAATTTTAATTTTTACATATTTTTTGGGGGAATTTCATATAAAAAAATGTGAAAAATATTATTTTTGCAAAATTGTCGCTCTTTTTTTGTTTATAGCGCATGATCAAAAAATCGCACAGGTGATCAAATACCACCAAAAGAAAGCTCTGTTTGTGGGAAAAAAAAGGACGTCAAATTCGTTTAGGTACAGCGTCGCACGACCGCGCAATTGTCCATTAAAGTCACGCAGTGCCGAATCGCAAAATAGGCCCTGGTCAAGAAGGGGGTAAAATCTTTGTGATTAAGTGGTTAATTTACATTATTCCTTCTCTTTTTGTATATGGATGATGGCAATCTATTTATTTAAATTAAAAAAATCAATATACAGCTGTCATGTGACACAATTCTTTCCCAGTCTGTCTGCAGGGAAACATCAGCAGGAGGAGCTTCTAGTCCTCTGCTGCTGGTCACGGGTTAAAAAAAAACCTAAAAACCGGTCTTTGGAGTACAGAGGAAAAATACATAATATCAATTGTTTTAAATTGTCATACAAATATGTATTTAAACTCAAATCCTTAATATTTTTGTGCAAAAACATGTTGTGGGCTATCTAGGCGGAGGTTCTGCCAATCAC
The DNA here is from genome assembly GCF_965119305.1 of Pelophylax lessonae. Classification (NCBI taxonomy): domain Eukaryota; kingdom Metazoa; phylum Chordata; class Amphibia; order Anura; family Ranidae; genus Pelophylax; species Pelophylax lessonae. The sequence continues at coordinate 344,305,290 of NC_138770.1, forward strand.
ATCCAGTTTCACGCCTCTCCAGACTGTGTCTATGGTTTTTATATGCTTAGAATTACAGGGAGGCGATGCTTCCATCAATCAGCATGTAATCTCCAACCCTCTATTGTGTTTAGCTGTTTAGTGGGCATGGAGGAGGTGGCAGGGAATACGCAGTCATTTATCTGGAGTGTATAGGCCCATATGTGTGATTCTATAGTTATGTGGGCTGCACAGATAAGAAAAAGGAGGAAATTACCATTTTAGAAGGGGACTGAATCTGGAGCATGCTCAGTAAGGTGTGGCAATGGCTAATCTGCACAATCTCAGGCTGCAGCAGGGACACAGACAAATAGAGAGGGACAGTAAACACCAGGATCAACCAGTTTATTTTTTCAGAATACAGAAAATGAATCCCACAGTAACTGAGTAAGAACAGCATGTACTGACAGTTTTTAATGATGTGGGTTTGATGACACTTTAAGGCTATAATTTCCCTGGTAGGCGCTGCTATGCAGCCCATGGCTGTGTCTATAGCAAACTGTCAGATTATTGCTGACTGGACTAAGCGTGTGGAATTCCAGTTACATCCCTACTGATTCCTCTGTCCACAGTCAGTTGTACCTTTTACCCACAACCTTACACTACTATGTGAATGGCTTGGCGGGTACACTTTGCCAAATTTCCTTGATAAGCCTTCTCCATTATCCACATATGTAGGATTCTCTGGCTCAAATGCTTGTTGGCTGAACTCCCAATCAAGAAATACCTTGAAAATTTGCCTGTTGAAGGTGAATACCAGTTGGTCCCTTCTTGGATAAGAATATCAAGGTGATCAGAGGGGGTAAGAGTACTTTTCTCTCCCCAAAGAAAAGTAATGTCACTTCCAATAGATCTTCTATTTCAAAGGTTAGGCAGGGTTCCTTTTGTTGTTCCTAGTCTTCCAATGATAAATCTAAGACTGAAAAATAATTTTGTAAGAACACATGTCCTTCCAGCATTTCTTGTCTCAAGGAGTGATAACTCATGTTCGGCCAAGAGAATGATTTACGGGTATCTTTTTTTAACCTTTTCTCGGTTCCCAAATGGAATGAAGGAGTTTAGCCCGTTTTGAATCTGAAGACCCTCAACATGGTCCAATGGGTTCAAAAGTTGGGCATGGAGAATTGCCTCATTCCTTTTAGAGAGGACTCTTTGGCAGCAGTAGACATCTGAGATACATATTTCTGTCTAATGCTATCTGCTTTTTGCAGTGGACGATCAGCTTTAGCAGTTTGTTACCTTTAAACTGTGTATAGCTCCCTCGGTCTTCACTAAGGTACTTGCCCTAGTTCTGACTCTGATCCCTTCTTAGTAAATACATGTAAACTTCTGGAGGGGATGATAAGGGACTATATCGTAGAGTTTGCTAAAGACAACAACTTCATCAGCAGTAATCGGCACGGGTTTACAAATGGGCGTTCTTGTCAAACCAATCTCTTAACATTCTACGAGGAGGTGAGCTGTGAGCTAGATAGAGGCAGACCAGTGGATGTGGTGTACCTGGATTTCAACAAGGCATTTGATACAGTTCCCCACAAGCGCTTAATTTATAAAATAAGGTCTGCAGGTATCGACCGCAGGGTTTGCTCTTGGATACGGAACTGGCTAAAAGGGTGTGTCCAAAGGGTGGTAATAAACAGCGCATATTCAGACTGGTCTGAGGTGGTAAGTGGGGTCTCCCAAGGCTCAGTCCTGGGACCAACCTTGTTCAATTTATTCATAAACAGCATTGAGGTCGGGGTCAGTAGTTCGATATCAGTTTTTGCAGATGACACAAAATTGGGCAGGGCAATAACTGCACAGCATGAAACAGATATCCTACAGAATGACCTGGACAAAATAACGGAGTGGGCAACGACATGGCAAATGAGGTTTAATGTGGAGAAGTGTAGGTTTTGCACTTGGGGACTAAAAACATAAAAGCACAATACACGTTAGGGGGGGAACCCTTGGGGGAATCAAAAATGGAGAAAAAGAGCTGGGAGTCTTGGTAGATGATAGACTAGGTAATAGCATGCAATGTCAAGCGGCAGCTGCCAAAGCCAGCAGAATATTAGCATGCATAAAGAAAGGGATGTATTCCAGAGATAAGACTATAATCCTTCCACTTTATAAAACTCTGGTCCGACCACATCTGGAGTATTCTGTCCAGTTCTGGTCGCCAGTCCTCAGGAGGGATGTGTTGGAGCTGGAGAGAGTCCAGAGAAGGGCAACTAAACTAATTAGGGGATTGGAGGACCTTAATTATGAAGAGCGTCTGCAATCGATTGATTTATTCTCCCTGGAGAAGAGACGCCTGAGAGGGGACATAATAGCAATTTATAAATATCTCAACGGTGATCTTGGCATAGAAAAACAGCTATTCAGTCAAAGGGATTGCATGAGGACTCGGAGGTATACAATGCGATTAGAGGAGAAGCCTTTTAACCTCAGGCAACATGGGGGGTTCTTTACTGTTAGGGCTACAAGATTGTGGAATTCTCTACCACAAGAGGTGGTTTCTGCAGGAAGTATGGTGGCTTTCAAAAGACTCTTAGAAGTACATCTCAAGGATCAGAACATTCAGGGGTATGCGAGATGATTATGGCCACACACACCTACACAGGTTGAACTGGATGGACTATTGTCTTTATTCAACCTCACCTACTATGTAACTATGTTATGAGGGTATGTGGCTGATCTCCTGTTAAAAGACCAGTCATCCCTGTCAGCCAATATTCAACAGGCAGCACAGGTTCTGCAGAGCTTTGTTTGGATACTCAACCTGAAAAAGTAATCGCTGGACAGGAGTAGTTGGGTCTGACACTGCACATGATTCCATTCGGAACCTTTGTGCTTTGGGAAAAGCTTGCTTTTGTGGCTTTGTTCTCATGCTATGCCTTTCGGCCCAGCAGATGTCATTGATTTTGTGCTTGCATGAGGTTCTTTGGTTTCACGGCTGCCTCCTCAAAGACTGTACCGTACACAGAGTTTCACACTAGACTGTTGCAACTCAACATTCTGGCCACGTGGTACAAACAAATCCAGTCCTTGCTGGTAGATTGCCAACCATAGCTAAATTTAGAGAAGCCCTTTTCGTTCCCAGTCATGGAATGTTCTCAATGCTGGGCTGAGGAGCAGTAAAGAGCACTCTATGGGTGCAGGGGACTTGACCATCAGAGGAAGCCTACCTTCTGTTCAACATTCTAGAACTCAATGTAATTTGATTGTTCCTTCAAAACTGGACTCTCCTACTGTGAGATCACCTGATGAGAATTGTTTCAGACAATGCCACAGCCTTGGCCTACATCAATCATCAAGGGAGCACCAGAGGTTGCCCCACTTGAGGGGAAGCAGACTTCATCCTCTTTTGTGCATAACTTTACCATTCTGGCCCTGCCCGCCTTTCACATCTCCGGTGTGGAAAATTGGTGGTCATCAGCATCTTGATCCATGGGAATGGACTCTCTACCGAAAGATATTTCAAGCCCTTTGACACAGGTGAGAGATAGGGGATGTAAATTTCCTGGTTTTCAGATTTAACACCAAATGGGGCAGGTTTGTGGCCAGGCACAGGAATCCTCAGTCCTTTGCTGTGGATGTTCTGGTGATGCAGTGGGACCTATTCTGCCTGATCTATGCCCTTCTGGCCCTCTAGATTCTCCTTTGCAGGGTTGAAAATTAGAGTATTCTGGTGATTCCCATCCATCTGAGTTGGTCCAGCATGACATGGTTGTTATACTCTCGGCAAACCCTCTATTCCAGATCATTCAGATCTTCTGTCCAAAGGGCTAGAGTTCCATCCAGCTTTTTGGGCTCCGGCTTTAACTGAATGGCTGTTGAAGCCAAAGTCCGGAGGGACAGAGGACTTCTTTTTTTTTCAATTCTTTATTTTTAAATTTATTTTTCCATAAACAAAATACAAAGGGTAAACAAAAAATAAACCATTCCAGGTCCCAATGATACAACTGAGTAAACAGGACCTAATATCAAAACCAGTGGTTCTCATGACAAAAAAGCAGGCCATCAGATGGAATCATATCTACATAGCTGTTCACTGAGCCCAATATGACCAAATATGGTGCCCAAAAAAGGTGCACACTACCATGGACTGCATATCATGCAATACCCTCAACAAAAATAAAAATTCACCAAAACCAGATCAAACATCGAAAAGGGAAAGAAAGAAGATAGGAGGGAAGTGGGAATAGCCCCCAGTTCATTGAAACACTTTTCCCCAATCCTCACATCATCAAGCCTCCCAGGGTGGTTATGTAATCTCACTTATGTTGAGTCTTGCAAGATTTGTACTCTGAGAAATACAAAAAGTCATGCTAATAAAACTATTTCTTTAGGAATTTCTCCCTAGTGCCCTTCTCTTTGCAATCAGGTCTTCCATCTCTTTGATTTCCCCAATTTTTGCCAACCAGGTGGTTGGAGCGGTTTCCAAAGCATGGGAATACAGCTTTTTGTAACACTCAGCAGGAGCGGGATGATAGAACATCTATAGGCCTTACATGGAATCTTGTGATAGTGTAGCAAAAACACCGGGTCCAAAGGGACCTCATAGTCTGAGAATTTTTTGGTGATGAAACATACCTCAGAGAATTAAAGTTTTCTGCTGAGCCTGAAAATATAAATAATAATAAATATAAATAAATAACTTATTTTCTCCATGTTTCCAGCAAGGCCCTGCACATTGTGGGAACATTTAATGAATACTATAAGTAGACTGATACTATCTGGTCAGGATTTTAAATGCAGATTCTTGATATCTACAGCAAATGGATATTTTATACATGACAAGGAGAATCCTGGCGATCTGTTGGGACAGAGTACTTTTGCATTTAGTCATTCCCTACTTCTCCTGAAATCTATAATTTCCCCTTGGAAGGCTTACTTTGCTTTTTGCAAATTCAGGAACCTTTAACCTAAAAACTATTCTCTGGGACGTAGCATGTCCTTCCTCCAGACTGGTCAGAACCAATATTTGGCCCAGAATACTATTAAGGGACAAAACTCGGTTTCAGACAAACCGAACATTGGCCTCCCTCTCTTTAGTTGGTGTCTTTGTTTAGGAAGTAACTCCCATTTTGCCTCCTGTTCTTCCCCCTATGTCCTTTTGAGATCTCAGTCTGGTTCTCTTGGCTCTTCAGAAGCCACCCTTTGAACCTATTAGGGACATTCGCTTGTCTCACCTTACCGTAAGGTTGCCTTTCTTGTGGTTCTCACCTCTTTGAAGGTGAATCTTTGAGTCAGCAGACTGTAAGGAGACTTTCTTGCTTTTGTACAATGACAAAGTTGGTCTAAGGCCTCCTTCCTCCCGAAGGAGGTCTCTGCCTTCCAATTTAATGTGGATATTGTCTATCCTTATGTCCAACTTGCTCTTCACTGTCTTGATGTACGATGTGCTGTGAGAGTTTACACAGCTACTACAGCCTTTAGGAAATTGGATGATCTTTGTGCAGTTTATCACTCTTTGAGTGATTTATCATTTTTTTGCTATTTACTACACTATAAGGGGCTCTCCCACCTCTCTCTCTCTTTATTTTCAGGTGGACACCCTGCGCTACACCAGAGATTACTTGTCAGTATTTCTATGGTAACAATATATTGCTCTGGTCAAAGTGTGTTATAAATATTTTTAAGAAAAAGGTAAAAATATATGTAATTAAAAATAAAAAAATAATATTTTTTTTTTTTTAGTACTGTCACTAGTCAGTGTCCCTGATCACTGCCACACCAATTATATGGTGCTGCTGTGCTGAACAGTATAAGAAAAAAAAATGTTTTTAATATTTTAATTTTACAAAGAATGACAACTTAAAAAAAAACTTGCAATGCCTTTTACTAAATACTTTGGACTGCCTACATTTCAAAAAGGGGTCATTTGGGGAATATCTGTACTGTCCTGACATTTCCGGGCCTCAAGAAATTAGATGGGCTACATCAGGATTGATCAATTTTCAGCTTTATACCATAGGATGTGGACAGATATAGCATTCCTACAGACTAAATAATATACACTGATTTTGGTTATTTTCACCAAATAAATGTAGCAGAATACATTTTGGCCTAAATTTATAAAGAAAGATTATTTGCAAAATGTTATAATAGAAACAAAGAAAAAATTAGATTTTTGACTTAACCGTAAAATCCCTTTCTCTGATGTTCATTAACGGACACATCTCTTCATCTTTTTGACTATCTGGGTTATGCTGCCACCTACAGGAGTAGGACACTAGGCAGGAAAGAACTTGACTATGCCTATAGAGCAGTCCCAGGGGGTATACTCCCACTCTCTGCTATTGTTACAAGCAGTGTCTGTAGGAGAAAAAAAACAACTCCATAGAAGGGTGGGTGCTGTGTCCGTCAATGAACATCAGAGAAATGGATTTTACAGTAAGTCAAAAATCCAATTTTCTCTTTCATTCATAGACAGACACAGCTCTTCATTTTCTTGACTATGTGGGATGTCCCAAAGCAGTGTCAAACATGAGGGGTGGGAACAGCAAGAAAAATCAAAACCCCAAGGCTAAACATAGCCAACCAGGTAACATGGAGCTCAACCATAAAAACAACTGGAGCTCACTAGAAAAAAACACCCTCAAAGAGGACCAGGTCCTCTAAACAGCAGCCAGCAAAACCTTGCGGCCACAAGAAGCATCCGCAGATGCCAACACAACCACTTTACAAAAAACGTTGTAAAAGTGTGCACCAACGACCAGGCGGCCACCTTGCAAAACCTGCATCACTGATGCTTGAAGGCGGAAAGCCCAGGAGATGCTAAGCACCCTAGTAGAGTGTGCTTAAACAGGGAAAGGAGGAACCTGATGCAATAGGCCTGAACCACCGTCTGTCTGATCCATCTGGAAATGGTCGCAGAAGAAGCAGCCAACCCTTTGCGAGGTCCATCCGTGAGAACAAATAGGGAGTCTGACTTCCTAAAAGACTCTGTAGCTGCCAGGTACACCCTGATGGCCCAAACCACATCCAGGGAATGCAAAGCAATTTCCTTAGGATGTTTAGGCCTGGGACACAGGGAAGGCAACACAATGTTTTCATTCAAATGGAGATCAGAGACGACCTTTGGAAGGAACAATGGACATGGATGAAGAACCACCGTATCCCTGTGAACCACAGGACAGCGGTAAGGTAAGGTAAGATGAACAACAGGACAGCGCTGCAAGCTCTGACACCCTGCGCGCCGAAGTATTAGCCACAAAAAAGGCTACCTTCTGGGACAACGTAAGCAGGGGAACCTCCCGACTATTTTCAAAAGGAGGCTTCTGGAGAACTGACAACACCAAATTAAGGTCCCACAGTGGCAATGGAGACCACACTGGAGGAGCTAAGTGTCGAACTCCTTGGATAAAAGGTACGCACCAAGGAATGTGTGGCCAATGAACGTTGAAAGAAAACCCCAAGGGCCGAAACGTGGCCCTTGATTGTACACAAGGCAAGGCGCTGTTCAACCCCCCGTTTGAGGAAAGCCAAGATCCAAGCCACCGAAAAGGAGCAAGGGTGAACCCTAAGAGACACACCATGCAATGTACGTTTTTCAAGTGCGATGGTAAATCTAGAGGTAGATTTTCTAGCCTTTATGATTGTAGGAATCACAAACAAACCTCTATCTTTCAGCACCTGGCTTTCAACAGCCAAACCGTCAAAGCCAGCGACTGTAAAACAGGATGCAAGATTGGCCCTTGGGACAGCAGATCTTCCCTGAGAGGAAGTCTCCAAGGAGCACTGGCGATCAGCCATACCAGATCAGCGTACCAAGACCGGCGAGGCCAGTCTGGAGCCACTATAATGACTGGATTCCCTTCTGCCTCAATGCTGCGCAGGAGTCTTGGCAGAAGTTTGAGAGGAGGAAAGGCGTAGATCAGACGATGCTGACTCCAAAGAGCCACTAATGCATCTGCGGAGTTGGCTAGAGCATCCCGAGACCGTTCCACAAACCTCTGTATTTTCCTGTTGAGATGAGAGGCCAACAGATACACCACCGTAGTACCCCACCAGAGGCACAATTGATGAAACCCCTCCAGATTAGGTAACCATTCTCCCTGGTCCAACACCTGTCAACTGAGGTAGAACACTTGCCAATCTTCCACCCCTCGAATGTGCACAGCAGAGAGGGCTAGAACAAAACATTCTGCCCACCTTAGAATACTGGCTAGTTCCCGAGCCACCAGGTCACTTCTTGTGCTCCCTTGGTGATTGACATAAGCCATGGCCGTCGCATTGTCTGATTGAATACGTACTGGACACCCCTGAAGACGAATCGTTCAATGATCCAGACAAAGTTTGATCGCTCTTCCTGAGTTCAGACCCCCTGAGCAAAATCCGTCCTGAGGACTCCTCCCCATCAGGACAGGCTGGCATCCATGGTGACGACTGTCCAGTATAGGGGAAGAAATGCTTTTCCCTGACGAAGTGCTGGAGAACAAAGCCACCAAATCAGGGACCCTCTTGTACTCAGGTTCAACAGGATCATATTGCCTAGAGACTGCGGATTCTTGTTCCGTTTCACCAGGATCTCTTTTTGCAGAGATCTCGTGTAGAACTGTGCAAACAGAACCGCCTCAAAGGTACACATCATCAGGCCCAACACCCGTTTGCATGTCCGAAGAGATGCCCGTCTGCTGGACAGCGGAAGCTAAATTTCCTCCTGTAATTTTTGGAGTTTTTCCAGGGGAAGAAACACCCTGGCTGAGGTCGAGTCCAGAGTCAGACCCAGATAGTCCAGTTTTGTAGACGGAACCAGAGCAGACTTCTAAAGGTTCAGAATCCAACCAAACTCCTTCAGAGTTCGCAAAATAATATCCAGGTTGTCCATCAGAGCAGTCGGAAACTCTGTTCGCAAAAGCAGATCGTCCAGGTACCCCAGTACCGCGATCCCCCGCTGACGCAACAATGCTAGCACCGGGGCCAATATTTTTGTGAAGACCCGAGGAGCAGAGGTGAGACCAAAGGGTAATGCCACAAATTGATAATGCTCCTTGCCCACGACAAAGCGTAGGAATCTCTGGTGACCAGGACATATTGGGATGTGAAGGTAGGCATTGATAGAAGCGAGGAAATCCCTAACGTGCAAATGGACTCCATTCGGAACTTCTGTACCCGAACAAAGCAGTGTAGTGCCTAGAGGTCCAGAATTGGATGTACCTTGCCTTCCTTCCTGGAACTTTAAACAGGTTTGAGTAAAAACCTTGAAAACGTTCCGATGTCGGGACCGGAACAATCACCCCTTGAAGTAACAAGTCTTGCACTGCCCCAAAAAGACCCACTAAAGCCGGATCCAGGGCCAAGCGCAGGTTGGAAGGGAAGAATCTTTCCGGAGGATAAGATCAAAACTCGAACTTGTAGCCAGTCCAAATGACTGTGGACCCACTTGTCCTGTATCAGGGAGGTCCACGGATCCTGGAACCAGCGAAGACATCCCCCACCCCAGACATGGGTGAGAGGCCCCCTTCATGCAGAGGAAGCCTTGTCCAGAGGTCTGGCAGAGTCCACTTGTGACTTGCCTTACCAGGTCCTCTTAGAACCACCGGTGGAGGCCCTGAAGGGCTTAGATCCCTTGTCTTGAGACCCTGAGGGACGAAAAGGCCTCTTATGGCCGAAAAGAAGGCCCCCGTCTGTGACGGGGTTCCTTACCCTTGGAAGCCTGTGGAAGAAGAGTACTCTTTTCTGCTGTGAGGCCTTTGATTATATTTTCCAAGGAAGAACAGGCGACCCCCCACAAATGGAAGATCAGATAAGGCCTTCTTAGAAGTCAGGTCTGCATACCAGTATTTCAGCCAGATAATACCCCGCAGGACCACTGCTGTGACAGACAGTCTAGATATCAAAGGAGCCGCATCCAAAGAGGCATCACAGACAAACTGTAGCCCCTGGACCAACTGATCCGCCAGCTCCCTAAAGGCAGGGGGGAGCTGTTCCTCCTCCAGTCTCCAGCGTAGAAGTTTTGCCCCCTAGGTCATAGCTTGCAACACCAGGGCTATACCGTGTTAACACAAAAATAAGACCGGGTCTTATATTAATTTTGGCACCAAAAGATATAGCATGAAAAAGGAGCGCGCGCTGGTATTCCACCGCAGTGCACATGCTCTGAAACGCGTCGTCATCACGCCGGAAGATCCATAGACGGCGAGTGCGGCTCACCCTGCGGTCCTAGCCTCAGTCTGACTTCAAACACACCACCCCACTTTCTGCGGGACAGGAACCGGAAGGAGACAGAGGACTATTGACCATCAGCAGTGGCCCCATGCCGATCATGGATGCCGGAGGACCCATTTACCTACATTCACTTACTTTGATGTAAGTTTTTAATGTACCTTGCTCATTAAATGTTACAGTCTGTACTCAGAGGCCTGTTTTCTCTCTTTGTATCTTTTAAAAACCGGAGACTGTTCAACTGGAATTACGGTGGCTTTATTAAACCTGGAAACCGGGGCGTCCACTACAGGAAGAACCGTCCATTTTTTAAGGAGGGAATCCTCATAAGGGTACTTCATTGCAAAACGCTTCGGGGTTGCAAAAGTGCATTTTGGGCACCCCCCACTGTTTTGTGACAATATTGTCAAAGAAAGCAGGGAAATGGGAACACCTTTGCCGCCTTGGAGGACCTGTGGGTGCCAAAGGTGACCTGCACCTCCGATGCTGCGTTTGTCTCATCCTCCATCTTTAGTGTTTCCCACACTGACACAATCAGCACATCTACTAGCACCTTTTCATGCGCGGCTAGAGGAGCAGAGGAATTATCCTCACTATCTGAGCATGCAGGGTGCGTGGACGCAGACCCGGAAGGGTAACTCGCATCCGCAGTGGCTGAGTCAGATTCGGGATCTGATGAGGCAGAGGAAGTAGGTGAAGGCGGGGGACGCTTTTTTCTAGCTTGTTTTCCCAGGACCAAATCCACCTTGGAGACCAAGGACTGGTCTGAGGGAGTGTCCCCACTGTGTCCAATAGGGGAGCCTGTTGGACAGTGGAGGAAACCCAGTGGAGTGACACACAGGCTTTTATGACTATCCCAGTGGCTAGGCACAACAGTGTGGCATCCTGGGACATGTTATAAAAGCCACGGGCGCATGTGACAGGGGGTCTTTGGGCGGGAAGCCAGGTCCCAGGAGGAGGGTGACGGCTGTCTCTCTTCCTGTTGCTGAGGAGGGTGGTCACAGGCGGCCGACCTTGTGGACCAGAAGTGTGGTGCTGAGCCAGGAGGTCCAGTGTATGCTGACAAGGGAGTTGGAGACAGAGCGACCCAGGGAAAAACAGTGTCCGTGAGTACCAGGAAGCTTGCCAGGGGTCTGCCCAGGACGGGGACCATTCCAGGAGGGTGTCAGTGGACAGAAGGTCAGCGCACATAGTCAGTGACAAGGTGAAGCAGTGGCCTTGCCACATTCTACAGTCAGTTGTCCTCAGGAATTGTGCATAGTTCAAGTTGGAGTATCCCACTCATCCCTTCTCCCATCCAAGTTCTACAATAAAATACAAAAAAAAAAAAAAATCTGGACTGTTCATTGTCTGAGCCAAGAACTTTTAATGCTCTGTGTCTGCATTCAGTTGTTAATGGAACCCAGGGGAACCCAAGAAGTGTAATTCTCAGCAGCTCCCTAGGGGGCAGTGCTACACATACACACACAAAAAAATTACATGTATACTGTGATTACATAGAGGCGAAAAAAAAAAAAAAATAGGTAATAGCCCTGCCCTCTGTACGTAGCGCCCTCTGCACGTAGCATCCTCCTGCACCCTGCACGTAGCATCCTCCTGCACCCTGCACGTAGCATCCTCCTGCACCCTGCACATAGCATCATCCTGCACCCTGCACGTAGCACCAGCATACAAGGGGCACACAGATTACCAGCATACAGAGGCACATTGACCACCAATATGCAGGGCCACTGGTTACCAGTCCACAGACGACACATTACAAATCAACTACCGTACAACTAAAAAAAATCTCAAAAGCAATAAGAAACTCTTATTAGCTGGTTACCTCATCTAACGTGCAACAATAAAAAACAAAAAATGCAGCACTGCCCTACACTTCATCTATAAAATTGTACAAATGGACTTATAAGTGCAATGGTAAAAACCTATAAATGAATATCCTGTGCAAATCAACCAATGTATTACATATATAGTAGTGATGGTGTCACCCTCCCTGCAAAAATATTTTGAGAAATTGCAGAGCTTCAATGTGCAAATAATGGAGAAACCCCCTACATACAATAATAATAACGGAGATGCTAATCAACCAGTGTATTAGAACATAGTAGTGATGGTATCACCCTCTCTACAAAAGGTAAGAAATATCACAGAGCTGCAATATGCAAAAAATGGTGAACCCCGCCCATATATAATCATAATAAAATGTACAATTGATGTGCATTTTTTACATTTTATTATGATTATATATAGGGTGTTTCACCACTATTTGCACATTGCAGCTGTGCAATATTTCTTACCATTTGCAGAGAAGGTGACACCATCACCCCTGCCCAGACTGGATTTGAATTTAGCCACCCCATCCCTCCTTCCAAGTTTTTCCTCTATCTTATCTTCTTAAAATTTGGTAGTCCTATCCCCAAAAATTCTAAAAAGTATCTCATAGTTGCCAACATTTGAAAATTGTTCCAGGGACATTTGAAAATTGTTCCAGGGACACTTTGCAGCACAACTATCAATAACTTACCACGCACATTTCCTTGAAGCTCCGCCTACTCTGCATAATTAATCTCCGCCTACTTATCAGAATATAGGGTCTACTCAATAAAGAGAGAATTACACCAAATTGAAAAGGAAATTTCAAACTTAAGGCCAAAGTAGCAGAGTTGGAATTCTCCTATTCAGCTGTACTACGTCTGCCTAAAGTTTACAATTCTCATCACAATTCCCTGCAATTCTTAAAGCGGAGTTCCACCCAAAAGTGGAACTTCCGCTTTAGGTAGTCCTGACCCCCTGACATGCCACATTTGGCATGTCATTTTTCTGGGGTGGGAGCGGGTACCTAGTTTTGACAGGTACCCGCTCCCACTTCCCCTCGGAGCGCCGCGGCGCCCTGATTGGAAGTTCTCCTCCCTGCAATCTTCTGGGACATGTCATAGGTCCCAGAAGATTACCGGCCAATCAAGACGCACAGCGCAACTCGCACCCGGCTGTGAAGCCGCAAGCTGTCACAGCTGGGTCCCCACACCAGTGATGCCGGCGCGCCTAGACCAGAGGGAGAGGATCGAGGCTTCGGTCGGCCGCATCGCTGGACCGTGGGACAGGTGAGTGTGTGTTTATTTAAAGTCAGCAGCTACACTTTTTGTAGCTGCTGACTTTTAATAAACACAGAAAAGGCTGGAACTCCGCTTTAAGTGTCAAATGTGCTCAGGTGTGACCATACAAAAAATGGAATATGTAAATATAAATAAAGTGCAAGGTGTAAATAAGTACGATAAAACCTAAATATACTATCTTACTTATTTACACCTTGCACTTTATTTATATTTTGTATGGTCACACCTGAGCACATTTCAAACTTTTTTCACATGTTATGTTACCAGATATTTGTGCACATAAGTTTGTTGCTTTCATCCTACCTACCTTTATGTCTGTGAATGTGTCTTCACCCTCCAGGTGTCCTTCTCTGCTCTGCTGTGGCGGCCGGCACTGTTTAGAACGAGTGCCTTTGATTTTAAAATGGCGCCAGGCGGTGCCATTACATACCCGTGCATGCACCCCCGCCCGGCCAAGCTTTCCCAAGCCTGGCAGGTGTCGGAATGGCGCATGCGCTGTTACGATGTCGGCCCGCAACTAATTTTTTTACAGGCACCCGCTGCCCGTAATGGGTATTTACAAGCAGCCCGATTAACGGGCGCTTGTTGGACAATGTAAATTACCCGGGAAAGGCTCCTATTTGCCGGGACTGTCCTGGCAAAAATGGGAAAGTTGGCAAGTATGGTATCTTTATCTTTTTTTTTTATCTCATGAACGAAATAATGTATATATCATACAATCATTCCATAAACACATACCACATTCACTGCATATATCATTTTAAGAACATATGCTTATAAAATAGTTTATCATTTCCCAAAACAAAATTATGTCACTGGATTTTATTTTAAAAATCTAGTCACCTTAATGAAAGGTGCAGATATGAACCTATTATGAAGGGTTCCTAATTGCAGGTACATGGAGGAGCTCATATATAGATGACATAATTCACAGTCCCAGAATCAAGGCATCCCTAGTTTCCAGAAATGACATAATCCCCTTGTATAATATGATCGTTCACAGATATATATACACACAAGAAAAAAAACTCTTTGCACTTTACAACCAATCAGATTACTGCAAACATCATCCACTCAGCGCGCAGCTCGAGCTTGCCACAGACACGCAGGAAAAAAAGAGAGGCGGAACGCAAACCAATGAGCTGACAGCGATCCTCGACCAATCAGCATGCAACAAGAACCGGCCGCGGCCATACGGAGGCAGGGTACCCCAGCCAATACGATGGCAGAATTTGTCATCCAATGAGTGGGAAGCATGGGATGGCCACAGACCCAGGAAGTAGCGGTGTTGGAGGTCATTGACGAAGAAGGATGAGTGCTGTGAGGGGGGCGGCGTGCCGGTGTGTCCGGGCTGTGATAAATCAGCACTTAGCTGCACGACCCCGGCAGTGTGAGTTCTAGCTATGGGCGCACTTCACATTGATATCTTTTATTGTACATTTATTCTGTATCCGTGTAGTATTCTGACAGGGGAAGGCGTCACAAGCTTGTTTACATTTATCCTAAGTTCCATGGGGTGGGGGGAGATTTACTAAAAGTGGTGCAGCTGTGCATAGTAAGCTATCAGCTTCCAACATCAGCTTGTTCAATAAGGCCCCTTTCACACATACGGTCCGTTTGTCTGTTTTTCATCCATCCGTTGACGGATGAAAAACGGATATAAATGCATCTCTATGTAAAAACGGATGACAACAGATGATCATACATTAAGGCTTCTTTCACACGGACGTTCCGTATGTCCGTATATCACCCCATCCGTTTGCAGGTGATATACGGACATAATGCTTGTCAATGGGATTGCGGATGACTATGCGTCGACATCCGATTTTCAGAACCCTATTTTTTCCTCTGTTAAAAAAACGGAAAGGAAGCAAAATCGGATGTCCACTGACATCCGCAATGCCCATAGACATACATTATGTCCGTATATCATCCGCAAACGGATGGGATGATATGCGGACATACGGAGCGGATGACACAAGTGTCATCCATGTCCGTAAAAAAAAAAAAAGTTCCGCAGCGGAGGAGAAAATCGGAGCGGCCGTGTGAAAGAGCCCTAACATCCGTTTTCATCCCCTTCCGTCAATTTCCGTTTTTTGGAGCAGATGAATGCCCCATTTTTCATCCGTCAAAAAAACGGATCGGACGAAAAACGGTCCGTTTTTGCATTGGTAGTGGATGTAAAAAAAAGGATGGAAAAACTGATACATTTTGACGTGACTGAACTGAAAGGACCGTATGTGTAAAAGGAGCCTTAACCACTTAGCCCCGGAGGATTTGGCTGCTCAAAGGCCAGGCCCTATTTTGCGATTCGGCACTGCGTGACTGTTATGGACAATTGCGCAGTCGTGCAAAGCTGTATCCAAATGAAATTGACGTCCTTTTTTTTCCCCACAAACAGAGCTTTCTTTTGGTGGTATTTGATTACCTGTGCAATTTTTACTTTTTGCGCTATAAACAAAAAAAGAGCGACAATTTTGAAAAAATAACAATATTTTTTATGAAATTCTCAAAGCAAAAATGTAAAAATCAACATTTTTTAACATTTTAGGCCAATTTGTTTTCTGCTACATATTTTTGGTAAAAAAAATCGCAATAAGCATATTTTGATTGGTTTGCGCAAAAGTTATTGTACGGGAAAGATTTATGTAATTTTTTTTTTTTCTTTTTTACTAGTAATGGCGGCGATCTGCGGTTTTCTTTTTTGCGCACGACTGCGACATTGCGGCGGACAGATCGGACCCCTGACTGACATTTTGGACACTTTTGGGGGTACCAGACCAGTGACATTACTACAGTAATCAGTGCTATAAATATGCACTGTTACTGTAAAAATGACACTGGCAGGGAAGGGGTTAATTTTACTGGTGATCAGTGGGTTAAATGTATCCCTAGGGGCGAGGCTTGTGATTTAAATCTTACATAGCAGGATCTTATAGTCTCTGCACTTACATCAGGGAGAATGACAGGCAGCTTTGTTTACATCAGCTGTCTGGCTTTCTCCCTCTCCTGCATGGGATCGCGGCGTGAGTGACCGGCAGACATCGGAGCCACCGGTCACACGCGCGGGGATGTCAGGGAACGAGCCTGGGCGGGAGCGCGCCCCCTACAGGCTCGTGGGCGAATGACGTACCGGTACGTCACTTTGCCCAGGAGGGGCTGACCGATGCAGTATATAGTCGTGCGGCGGTCGGCAAGTGGTTAAACCTGGTTACCATGCACAGCTACACCAGTTTTAGTAAATCTCCCCCATTAGTAGTGTGGAAACCTCTCAGAGACATCCTGACCGAGTATGGGACATGTGTGTGCATTCTGGATGCATGTGTTTTTTGATATGGTCCAGTGCATTTTTTTTTCTTCACCTTTTAAATAAGGATGTGTGTTTAGGTGCTTTCCAGTGCGTTTTCCTGCATTCCGGTACAGTTCAGTGGTAAAGGAATGCAGCATGTTCTACTTTTTTATTTTTTTTCTAGAACTGACCGCACTGGTGTGAATTATGCCACTGGAAACCATATGGGCCAGTTCACAAAAGAAGTCCAGGTGATTTCTACATGCGTGTTTTTGACACGTTCCAGTGCATTTTTTCCTAACCTTAAAGTGTTCCTAAACCCAGTAATATAAAAAATGTTCATCAGACCCCCCCCCCCCCCCCGCACTGCCCCACAGCATATAAATAATAATTTTACATTAAAATACTGCAGCTATATACCTTGTTAGCTGATCTGTATACCGCGGTCACGTGATACTCCGCAGGGTCCGCCCAAGTCCAGAGTGTTCATGTAGGAGGAGATTTCACTGCTTCTTGAAATCCACTAGAGCCTGTGCCCTCATGCTTTTATGGGAGGTGGATCATCCATCAATTAAGATGTGACATGGGGGGGGGGGGGGGGGCAGAAGGGACAGCTGCCCTGGGCGGAATGATTTCATGTGGGAAGAGGGTGCAGTTTGACCGGGTACCACCCTGGCCAGCACAGAATATGCTGCCCAATGTAACAGAGACAGAGAAAGGCTTTGTTCCTGCATGTAGGCTAGATGGTAGCACCCGGCCCCTGCCTGCACAGTACACTGTACTATTCTCTGATTGACAGAGTGGAGCAGGCGGGGCATGATGAGAGGTTGGGAAGGCAATGACTATCAGTGCTTCCTGATTGAATCTAGAATAGATGCATAAAACTTTACCGCTCCTGAGTAGCAGATTCTTCCTGCCCTCTATACCGTGGAGGACTGGGCTAGGGGGGCAATTTCCTCCTGGGCCGCTCTGATGCCCTGTAAAAAGGCTTCACCTCTTTTGCCACAAACATGCTTTAAGGGATTCCTGGTGATCAGAAGTAATAAGTCCCTGCCGCTGACCTACTAAGTGTGGGTTGAAGACCAGGACAGAGCGCATCCCCCGACCTCCCAAGATGGATGGTGTAAACTGTGTCTGAGCAGAGGCTGGTTCCGTGCCCCACTTCTCCCCTGACTAGCCCCAACCGAGCTGTCCCAGCTTCCCCCAACCGCCCCCTGCTGGCCAGGTTGGGAATTTGAATTTAGCCGGTGAGTAGAAAGTACCTAGAATGGAGATTCAGCCTGGAATCGGGGTCAGGAGAAGGCCGGGAAGAGGTGGTGGGGGGGGGGGGGGGTTTCTGCACCATGGGCCTCTGGTTCGTACTTGCCCCCTTGGCCGAAAGTTGCCCCTGCCTCTATAGTCCTTTCTATCACTCCTGCTTTCTCTTTCACCGTGTCCTGATGTCTGTGGGACATCACCACCCTGCCCCCTAGCCTCCTATTTTTATCTCTCGCCTGCTCAGGACGATCTCTGAGCCGATTCCTCCTGTGTGTAGTGACCCCTTCTCCTTGAACCCCCTCCTCTCTAGCTGTACAGCCAAGCTGAGTGTTGCTCTCTCCCCTCTGTCTCTGTGCTGCTGAGTCTGCCACTGACTACTCAGCTGATCGGTAAAACTTTCAGGCTTCATATCACTGATATAGCTGTGGAGACCACTGTTCTTTCACATTCTATTTTTAGTAAGGGCCCATTCACAAGTGGTGTAAACAATGTGTCTCTTATGCAGGGCTGTCTTCTATCAGCACAGGGGTACATAGGGGTACAACAGTGCACATCCCCGTGCCAGCACCCCATTCATATCTACTGGGACATGAGGCTGCATGGACACAGCCTCTGTATCCTAATATGACACGCAGGTGCGGGTTCCAATATAAGTGAATAGGACACTGGCACAGGAATGCACACAGTGCCTGTACATCCCCTGCTGATAACCGAGAGCCTTGCACAGGTTACACGTCTGCGCTGCATATGAATGGGCCCTAAAGAACTGATGTACATGGAGGCTTAGTGAGCTCTCCAGATATACGGTAAGAAAACAGGGATTTTACTCAGGAGCTAATAAAGCTGGCCATAGATGGATGGAAATTCAACTGGTCCAACAATCCATCTATGGCCATTTTTGCTAAATGAGTAACTTCTCTCAAACCAGCAGAATTGTTTCCTTCGATCCGCAGCGCTTACATAGATGTCTCAGCAGAAAGGATTCCCTCATCCACCTTAGTTGTGTGGATGGGGGGGATCCACTCATTTTTTTTCGATCAGACACTGACTGATAAAGAAAAAACTGATCCCTCTATGGCCATCCTCCAGCTTACTTCAATTAATTGTTTAGGTTTGTCCATATATTACAAACTTTTGCTAAATCTAAAGGAGGTTGTGCAGAGATTGTATCAACAGCCGGCTGGGTTTTGGACTGGATATGGTAGATCCTTAACCACATAACGACCGCACACCGCAGATATACTGGTACCGCTGCTGGGCAAAGTGACGTAGGGGTACGTCACTCGCTCAGCCGCCTGTGGGGGCCGAGCACGCGCCGCCGGAGGTGCGCTCCCACCCCCTTTCGTTCCCTGGGGAGCTAGTGCGAATGACCAGCGGCTTCGATGTCCGCCGGCCACTCGCTATCTCCCGCTGCAGAGGGACAAAGACAGGCGGCTGTTGTAAACACAGCTGTCTGTCATTCTCCCTGATGTAAGCACAGAGGCTATGCGATCCTGCTATGTAGGATCGTATGTCTCTGTGGTTAGATCACAAGCCACGCCCCCCCCAGTTAGAATCATGCCCCTAAGGACACACTTAACCCCTTGATCACCAATAAAGTTAACCCCTTCCCTGCCAGTGTCATTTTGACAGTAACAGTGCATATTTATAGCACTGATTACTGTAGTAATGTCACTGGTACTCCCAAAAGTGTCAAAAATGTCAGTCAGGAGTCCGATCTGTCCGCCGCAATGTTGCATTCCCACTAAAAAAATCACAGATCACCGCCATTAATAGTAAAAAAAAAACAATAAAAATGACCTAAATCTTTCCGTAGTTAGTAAACGCAATACATTTTACGCAAACTAATCAAAATAAGCTTATTGCGTTTTTTCTTTTTTTTTTTCTTTTTTTTTTTTTTTTACCAAACATATGTAGCAGGAAACAAATTGTCTTAAAATGTTAAATTTAGATTTTTACATTTTTTTTTTCCAAACATATGTAGCAGAAAACAAATTGTCTTAAAATGTTAAATTTAGATTTTTACATTTTTTTTTTTATTTTTTTTTTGAGAATTTCATATAAAAAAATCTGAAAAATATTATTTTTTCAAAATTGTCGCTCTTTTCTTGTCTATAGCACAAAAAATAAAAATCGCACAGGTGATCAAATACCACCAAAAGAAAGCTCTATTTGTGGGAAAAAAAGGACGTCAATTTTGTTTGGGTACAGCATTGCACGACCGCGCAATTGTCCGTTAAAATCACGCAGTGCCGAATCGCAAAATAGGGCCTGGTCTTTGAGCAGCCAAATCTTCCGGGGCTTAAGTGGTTAAGGTCTCCCAGCCCGGCCAGCGAGCATAAGCAGGTTATAGTCCAGCACTAGGCCTCACCATGACAGAGCCCTGATGGACGGGGGCTGGCCTGCGAGTGAAACACCTTGCCGGGACTCACACGACCTGGGATGCCCTGAGTCGCAGCATACCCCCTGGCCATCAGCACCCCCACCCTGGGTCGAGAGGTGGTCTGTTTGGAGTGGTGCCCACCTGATGCCATTGGTATGGTGAGTAAGTTTCCCCCAATTTCTCTGGTGGTCTCGGGGTGGACACGGGCCCCCTCCTTGGGAAAGTCAGGCCCTCGGGTATACCTCAGTTCCCTTGGCCTCTCAGTGATACCAGGCCTCACCTTAGGTCCCCCCCCCCCCCCCCCACAAGCAGGTTCCTACCTCAGGGGGGCGGATGTATTGCGGCGGTTCTGCCGGGGGGGGGGGCAGGTTTTTCCTCCTGGGGACCCCCCGATGCCACTGTCTGATGACCCCCCCTGGGGTCCAGGAGACTGCATGATGCGCCATGGGGGCCACCATTTTGCTGTAGTTTTCGCTCTGCATCAATGTAAAGGTTTCTTATTGGAATGCATGGGCTGCCATGTTTTGGTAGTTTCCCCATAGGAATGCATGGGGCAGCCATTTTCTTGGAGTCCGCGTTAGCTGGACAGCAAGGGAGAAGCTATGGTGTCTCTAGCACATGACCCAGGTTTTTCCTGTTCCTGTGTCAGATTGTTCTTTCTCTCTGCACAGAACATTCCTCCATATCCCTCCATATCGTTTTGGTGATCTGCTACTGGGGTCCCTGTAGGTATTTCTCACTCACCCTGCTGCCAGCTGTGCTAGGGCTGGGACTTTTTGGTGCAGCGGTGCGGATCACGTTTTTTGCAGTTTTTCTTAAAGTGACACTGCTTTTTTTGGAGTAGGTAAATATGGAGTCCCTGGACTAAATCTCACCTACAGACCCTCTCAGTGCGGTTGCTGGACCCTCCGGGTCGCAGCCCCTGTCTGCTTTTACAGCAGTTTTGGAAAACCTGGTGTCAAAAGTGGATTTAGTTTAAAAAAAAAAAAAAATACAGAGCAGAAAGCGCCCTATGCCTTCCCCCTGCCTCTTTAGTATCCTCAGATAGATATGGCCACCACGGATGCATGCCACCCTGGTGGATCTGTGTCTTCGCATTTTGACGGCAAGGAGGATATATCCTCGTCAGCAGCTGTGCGGAAAAGCGTGCTGTGGAGGCACTTAGTGTCAGTGCGGGAAACCTTAAAAATGGCGCCTGATTCTACAGCGTCAGGGACGCAGGTGTCTTTTGGCACCCGCAAAACTCAGAAGTCGAGCAAGGTTTTTCCTTGTCCAGAACTTCTTGACAACATTGAACATTGGGGGCGCATCAAACAAATCTTAGTGGTGCCTAAGCGCTTTAAAAGGCGCTACCCCTTCGCAGACACAGTATCTGCTAGATGGACCGTACCACCAAATGTGGATCATCCGGTTTCCAGACTAAACAAGTCTACTGTGGTTCCGGTGGAGGAGTCCCTGGTATTTACAGACCCCGTGGATAGACGGATTGAGTCTCTGACCCGCCACTTGCATGTATTAGCGATTTCAATACTAAAACCGGTCTTTGTGATCACTCTGGTGTCAAAGACCATTACGGAATGGGCAAAGTTGCTGAAAGGGGACTTGGAAACAGAGCAGCTCTCATCGAGCCTTTTAGAGCTAACAGACCAAATTGTCCAAGCCCTTCTGTATGTATGTGATGTGCCGCTGGATGCGGCTCCACTGGTAACCAGAGTGTCTGTGGTGGGGATTGCTATTAGGCGCATGGTGTGGCTAAAAAGCTGGTCTGTGGACCAGGCTTCCAAAAAGACTCTTTCTGACTTTCCCTTTACGGGGAGAGGTTGTTTGGATCCTCCCTGGATGAGTTGATCAAAGGCCTTACGGGTGGGAAGAGTACTCTTCTACCCCAATCCACCTAGGGCAAGGCACTGCATAATAGATGGGAACCTTCATTTACTGCTCATAGGCGGCCCTTTCATACCCTCTGGGTCGCAGGAGAAAGGAGCTAAGCCATTCAGGTCTTCTGGGGGTTCCGAGAAGACATGGTTGAGTAAGCCGAGAACAGGTCAGTCTGGATCTGCGGACAAATCCTCGTCTGCATGAAAGGACGCCCTCACCCGTTTCTGGGGTGGGGGGACGGCTTCGCTTCTTTCAGGAACCATGGACTTCCTTGATTCAAGACAAATGAGTCCACGAACTGATCCGATTGGGTTATAAGATTGAATTCTGGTCTCGACCATCAGACAGTCCAATCTATGCCTATCTTCAGACTGTTTAAGGGATTTACGAGAGGCGGTACAAGATCTGCTGTCACAAAGGGTGATTGTGCTGATTCCCTCTCGGGAACGCTTTCAGGGATTCTATTCAAACCTGTTCACTGTGCCCAGGAAAGAAGGCAAAGTACGTCCAATCCTGGACCTCCAAGGCTCTGTACCGCTTTGTGCAGGTATAGAAGTTTCAAATGGAGTCCATTCGCACGGCAGTGGCGTCTCTACACCAAGGAGACTTTTTGGCCTCCAAAGATATCAAGCATAGCTACACATCCCTATTTACGCTGTACGCCAGCGTTTTCTTCGCTTCGCTGTAGGGAAAAGAGCTTTATCAATTTGTGGCGTTACCCTTTGGTCTCGCATCTGCCTCCACGGTCTTCACCAAAGTGTTGGCTCCGGTTTTGGCATTACTGCGACAACGGGGGATTACGGTACTGGGTTACCTGGAGGATCTCCTCTTAAGAGCAGACTCCCATTCAGCCTTGTTGGGCGACTTGACAATCACTATACGGACTCTGCAAGAGTTCGGTTGGAACATCAATTTTAAAACAAATCTGCCCTGGTACCATCCTTAAAACTTGATTCTGGACTCGGCTTCCGCAAGGGTTTTTCTTCCCCTGGATAAAGTTGCAGGGGGCGATTTGTTTGCTGTTGGCCAGCAATCTGTCTTCTCTGCTGACTTGCCTGCAGGCCTTGGGTCTGATGGTAACAACCTTCGAGGCGGTTCCATTTGCTCCGTTCCACACGAGACCCTTACAAAGGGAGATTCTTGTCAAATGGAACAAAGATCCAAAGTCCTTGGACACTATGATTCGGTTGAGTCACAACACAAGGACTGACAGGATTTTAGTTGATTTCACATAGGGTAAAAGCGCAGTGCATGCGAATATATGATCAATGTGTGAATAGGTGCCATGTACATGCGAGAAGTGAGTATAATCTCTAGTAAAGGGATTATCCTCACGCCACATATCGACCAGACCATATTGGTATAGTAAACAAGCTATTTTGTTGCCATCTGTGGGAACAGTTTTAAGAATTGCCCTATCAGGATCCGAGTTATCTAGTATTCGATCTAGAGGGCTGTTATTGTCCCCACCCGTAACCACCTCACCCTGTGCTCTAGGCAACAATACCCTGAGCATGGTGCTAAAGAATTCCACTTGTCCTGAATTGGGGGCATAATAAGAAATGAGGGAAACAGGTTGATCATCAATGCGTCCCACCACCATAATGTATTTTCCAATCTTCTCTTTTACTATTTTAGTAGGAGTAAAAGGAGTCTTTTTCAAGAAGCGTATTACCACCCCACATTTTTTTTTTTTCACGGCCTGATGACAGGTAATATTGTGGGTAATTAGGACTAAGGAATCTAGGGGCTAATGTTTTAGAAAAATTTGTTTCCTGTAAGACCAGAATACCTGCTCTTTGTTTATAGTATATAATAATATTATAATAATACAATATTGGAAAGCTTTGGGTCGATTGAGTAGGGAATTAAATCCGCGCACATTATGGGTTAAAATAGAGTACGTAGCAGTATGTCACTTAGCCATCGTAGCTAGGCAGAGCACATTCACCTTGGCATATGCGAGTCAAAAACCAGAACCATCGGCAGGAGGGTGACGCCCTCTTCTCCCTCTGCGACTTCTCGGTGCGGGCCCGGCCACAGTGTCAAGGACCAACATAGGGGTATAAAAACTAAAGTAATGCGAAGTAAGGATAAGAGAGAGAGAATAAAATCAAAATCAGTGGCCAAGTTTGCAAGATAACACTAATATTGTTATATATGCGTAGAATTGGGCCAAGACCCTTTTGGGGAATAAAACCGCAGTTACAAGGCGTGAAGTTGTCCCCACCATGGGATGAATCCAAGATCACATAGGAGGCATGCGTGTTCACCCGGCTCAATCTTCAAAACATCAAGATATGGGCAGGAAGCGAGACAGATTTAAATTTAACTTAAACATCCAAATATGTAAACTGAACAGTAGCACCGTCCAAGCCCCCGCGGACCACAGCCCCCAGCAAAAGGCCTTGTGGAATGGCCAATCGCTAACAGGCCAAGACCAGCAATAGGGGCATCAGACAGCCATCGCTTCCAAACGCCAAGGTCCAGGGTTATGCAACGGGCAACTAGTAAATATTCAATTTTGTGGGCTCAGTTAATCGAGCAAAGAAATCTGAACATGAACGGAGGCCATGGGGATCCCATCATTACTGTCCTCACGATGAGGGTGTCTCAAACAAAAGAGAAAATTAATGATAGGTCTTTCAAGTGTTCAGCGGAGATCTTCTGGTCGATGACACTCGTTGGGTCGTCCATAGTGGAGAGGAGGAGCGAGTTCCCTGTCATGGAGATGAGGTCGTCTGTGGCTCTCTGGATATGATGCCAAGATCCAACAGTAACACTTCTCCATCATGGAAGGTGGCAAAAAGAACAAAAAGAATAGGACTTGCCTTTATATGGAAATAATTTGACCGGAAATGACCATCTATATTTGATTTGTCGATTCAGCAGTTGTTGTAATAGAGGTTTCAGGTTTCTTTCGCATTTGAACCGTGGATGGGGCAATGTCATTGAAAAGCTGTATGGGTGCGCCAAATAGGGACAGTTCCTGACTGTTTCTTGCCGCTGTCATAAATTTTTCCTTTATTTTGTAATAGTGCGGTTTGTCTTTTACATCTCTGGGTAGGCCGTCAGATCTAGAAGCAGTCAGAGCCTGATGAAGTCTTTCTACCTCCATCTGATTGGGGGGGGGGGGGGGATATCCGGTATCAATGTCTTCATTAACTCATGTATGGCCCCTTCTAGATCAATGTGGGTTTCTGGGAGACCTCTGATGCGCACATTTATAGCGGAGTGACCTATTTTCCAGGTCCTCTATTTTGGAATTTCGTCTCCTTGAGCTTGTTTTAGAGTTCTGTGATCATATTAGTGTTCTGATTAACCTTCGCAGTCGTGTTATCAACTTTAGATTCAGTTGCATCAAATCTGTCACCTATACTCTAAATATCACGTTTGAGATTGTTAGTTATTATGGAGCAGACCTTGGACAGCTTTTGTTTCAGCAGAGTGGAGAATCTCGTCAGTAGGACCGCATCTACTGCACATGGGGTTGTTGGGGTGCGGAGTCCTCAGAATCGGGGCTAGGCTGGCTGAACAGCAGATCAGTCATTTCCACCATACCTCTATGCATAGATGATGCAGGAGAATGTGCAGTCCCAGGAGTGCCCTGAGAGATGATGGGGAATGGAGGTAAGGAGAGAAACCCACCCCTCTTGTCCGTGTCCTGTTCTCCTGAGGACTGGGAGGAGAAAAGATCCTTCACAGGCTCCATCCGTTGCTCCTAGATGGAGGCAACTTGGGCTGAGATTGCTTAGAGCCGCCGCGTGTCTCGCCCTTCACCGGCGCCATCTTGGTTTGTGTATGCCCAGGGAAAGGGCGCCCCGATCCCCCGCCGATGCATCACCGTCCGTAGATGCCCGGAGAGTGTCAGCTGCCTCACTGTCTCTGCTACTGATTGTAGCTTGATTAAGCAGGTGGTGCACGGAGCTCCTTCAGATCATGTCCGACCTCCAGCCTGCCATTTCAATAGTAGCTCTCCCTGCATCCTGTATTCACAGGAGGTTCTGATCTGCTTCTGTCAATCAAATCTTGTGAGGAAGGAGCAGGGGCGGAGCTGAGCTGTGCTGTATGTGTCATTAGACACCTACTGCCCATCTCAAGTGCCACCATAGCAATCGGATTGCTATGGGGGCACTTCTAGAAGAGAAGGAAAGGAGAGCGCCAGTAGGGGACCCCAGAAGAGGAGGTAAGGGGCCGCTCTGTGCATACCATTGCACAGGCAGGTAAGTATAACAAAATTTTTATTTATTTTTTAAGCAAAAAAATTTTTACATCCATTATAATTGCCATGTGACACTTATTTAGCCCATAAAACACTAAAGTGTGCATATATAGTATTTGACCCTTTTTTTTTTTCCCTGAGTGTGCCAAGCTATAATTCCCCTCCAATGTGTCTTAATGACCACATCTGTATAGTGCAACAGTCTGGTGCCCATGTTGATTCTGATCAATTGGTAGATAAAAGTAGAAACAGGTGTGCAATTATAGCAGCATCTGCCTTTAGCGGCTTTTAAATTTGATTACCAATTCCGATGATCAGTTACTAATCAACAAATGTTTTCCAGCATACACAAGCTATTCATTAATATGATCTCAGAAAAGAGCTCTGGTAGGCTGGTATTTAAAACAGAAAATCGCAATCAGCCTTATTAAATAAAGCGTTTTTTCTTAAAGCCAAACTCCAGGCACCTTATTTTTCATTTTAGATGCTTTAATATTTTGCCTCTATCCTTTATGCAGTAACTGCCTGCTTTCATTTAAACTCTTCTAAATGCTGCCAGCCCCTCTCTTTTAGCCATCATAACACAGTGTAAGTGTTTGTTGAAAATGAAGCCTCTAAATACCTTTTTTCAGGCCGGTCACGTGACTTCCAGCTGACGACAGCGGGAAATCTTAGTCGCTCCCACTGTAGCCCATAGATGGAGTAGGAGAGCGGCCGGGAGTCACGTGACTGGCCAGAAGAGATCTGAAAAAAAGGTATTTAGAGGCTTCGTTTTCAACAAACCCTTAGTGTCGGTTCACACATATGCGATGTCAGACATTGCATGTGATTTGCACTGCACTGCTATGAAAATCAAATGCGATGTCTGTACGTTGCGAATTCAGCCATACAGATTGTATGGCTGAATTTGCATCGCATTCGGACTAAAGTCGCACAGAACCCTTTTTTTTTGGTCCGCACCAGAATTGGATTGCATGGGTGTTCACACCTATGCGATCTGATTCATGTCCGAACTGACAATTCGCACTGCGATATGCAAACTGATCTGGGGGTTTCGTTAACTTTGTATCAACACCCCCAGTGATTCGCATATGGCAGTGTGAACTGCCTGCGAGTGGAGTGTGAAGTGGGAACCTGCAGTGGATTTGCAGGGTTCCCGCATTGGTTATGTGTGAACCGCCACTTACACAGTGCATTATGGATGGATAAAAGAGAGTGGCTGGAAGTGGGAGATATATATATTATAATAAAAAAATATATATTTTATTAGTTTTAATATGTCTTTATTGGATTTCAGTACATAAACTAGTAAAACATTCCAGATGAGGTACAACAGTAGTTCCACCAGTGGGACCAAACCAGATTCATGGTGAATAAAGCATAGTAATATGCAGTGAGGGTTATATTCAAACAGATTAGTTTAGGGTAAGTTCCCAGGCGGGGGCGGGCGGGAGAAGGGAGGAAAGGATCCATCAGCTCGTCAGGAGTAGAGATTATTCAACATCATGAAGCAGCTATAGTAGACTAGGCCTAAAGACCTACAAATTACGTTTACATTTTGGATGCGTCGAACATTGGGACCATTGTGCTGCAGTCGCATATTGTTCCTGGCTATTATTTTTCCATTTCGCATTGTTGATTAAGGTCAGCTATTGTGTTGGACACGGAAGGTGTGGTTGTGGTTTTCCATAATCTAGTAATATTTAGTTTAGCTGCTAGTAAAAGATGAAATATGACAATTCTGGCCTTAGGAGGGTGGTTTTCCAGGCCTATGTGTAGTAGTTCAAGGGAGGGGTTAGGGGTAGTAGGGATATCAGAGCTCATTTTAAATATTTGTTTCCAGTAAGATGTTAGGGATTTACAGTACCATAGTATGTGAGCTATGGAGCCAATACTGCCACAGCCTCTCCAGCAGCATGAAGAGGTACCAGGGTACATCTTTGATAGCTGGTAAGGTGTTGGGTACCACCTTTGTAGGGTTTATTTATGATTCCCGGTGATTGGAGCAATGGGAAGCTGCAGGGGTGGTCTTAAAGGCTCGTTGCCACATGTCAGGAGTGATGCGGGTATTGAGTTCCTCGGCCCATTTAATCAAGGAGGGTACTTGTGAGTATGGCCGATCATCGTTAAGTAAAGAGTAGAAAAGTGAGTTTCCCTTTTTGGGGTATTGGGATTTTGCATAGCATTGGAACATTGGAGTTGAGGAAGTGCAATAACTTGTATAGGTGAAAAGTTCTGAGTAGGGTAGTTCAGATTCGCTCTGGAGATTCGTAAAATATTTTAATGTGGTGTGTCTGAAGAGGTTGGGCATTCCAGAGGGAGATTTTGAAATCTGGAAAAAGTTTGGTTAGGGCTCTAAGTGGAATATGTATAGATCAAGTGGGGTATCTAAAGGCTTGGTTAGTTAGGAATTTTTTCTACGTTGCAACCAATGCCACTATTGATGGGGAGATGTACTGTATGGGTGGGAGGCAGCCTGCTGCGGTGAGAAGGTTGTCCAATGGTTGTTTGGTTTGTGGGAAGGATGTTTCCATGAGTGACCATATTTTTTTCCGATGTTGGGTGCCACCAGTAATAAGTTTGGTCTAGAATGGAGGCATGGTAAAAACTTTGGATCTGGGGAGGCCAGCTCCCGTTTGTTGTAGGGTCTAGTTAGAATGTAGTTGGCACATCTGGGGGGGGGGGGGTCCGTCCTTCCCCTTATGAAGTTAGTCACGTGCCTTTGGATCGAGGTTAAGACGCATTGAGGGAGGGTCATTATTAGTGTGCGAAATAGGTAGTGGAGTTTCGGCAGTATTATCTTAAATGTAGCAATTCTACCTAATTTGGATAAGCCATTCGATCGTATTATAGAGGCTGGGGGAGTTGTTGGAGGAATTTATGGTAGTTAAGTGCATGGAGTTGTTTAAGGGTAGATGCCAGGTGTATCCTTAAATGTGGGATAGAGTTGTTTACACACGTAAAGGGGGTGGATCGTTTTAAAGTGGGATTCTAAGTGCTTGGGGAGGCATATTTGCAATAGGACTGATTTTGATATGTTGAGCTTGTACAAGGAGACATAGCTAAATTGGTGTAAGATTTCTTGGGCTGCCTGAAGGGATTGTGAGGGGTTTGACATTAACCAAATCACGTCATCTGCA
The DNA here is from genome assembly GCF_965119305.1 of Pelophylax lessonae. NCBI lineage: Eukaryota > Metazoa > Chordata > Amphibia > Anura > Ranidae > Pelophylax > Pelophylax lessonae. The sequence continues at coordinate 344,334,745 of NC_138770.1, forward strand.
AATAGGCTTAACTTATGGTCTGTGTTATTGCACTTGATCTCTGAAATACGAGAGCCAGTTCTAATTTTAGTTGCTAGGGCTTCCATGAGCAGAGCAAAAATTAGTGGTGAGAGGGGGCAATCCTGGCGTGTGCCGTTGGTTATAGGAAATGGGGTAGACAATGCTCCTCCTAAAGGACTCTAGCTGAAGGGTTGGAGTAAAGGGAGAGGATCATATTTTGCAGCCAACCAGTAATACCAAATCTGTTGAGGACTGCTTTTAGGAAGCCCCAATGAACTGTCAAACGCCAGAGAAAGGAGTAGAAAAGGTGTTTGTGTAGCCTGGTAGATGAGGTTTAACACCCTTCTTGTGGCGTCCGGTGCTTGTCGACTTGGGATAAACCGAACTTGGTTGGGTTGTACTAATGTTGGGAGGAGGGGTAGTAACCTATTTGCAAGAACTTTGGCTAGGATTTTTGTCTGTTTAGGAGGGATATAGGACTATAATTAGTAGTTGATATTGGGTCTTTGTCGGGTTTAGGTATAGTTACAATGGTTGATCGCAGCATATCAGTGGGTAAGGAACCAGAGGAGACGGCAGAATTGAAGAGTATCATTAGTTGAGGGGCAATGATATCACTAAATCATTTGTAAAATTAATTTGGGAACCCATCTTCTCCTGGAGTTTTATTTAGGGGTAGTTGTTTGATAGCGTCCTGAATTTCTTCTGTGGAGATGGGCTGTGATAAGGACTCTAGTTGGGGGGGTTGATATGGAGGATAGGGGTATTGAGCCTAGAAATTCATTGCTGAGAGGATCGGATGGTTGAGGGGTCAAAGGGTCGTTTTTTAAGTTGTACAGTGAAGAGTAGTACTTGCCAAAAGCTTTAGCAATGTCTTGTGGCTCAGTTAAGAGTTGTTTTGTAATAGGGTGAAGGAGGGAGGAGATTTTAGATTTTGAGGGTTGTACTTTGACTTTTCGTGCTAACAGGGAGTTTGCTTTATTGCCCAGCGAGTAGTAATTGGCCTTAGTATATCTGAGATTATTTTCAAATTTATAAAGGAGTAGGGACCTGAGTGCCTCAAGAATTTCGCTAGACAGGCTGTGGGAGGGGTGGGTTTTGTTTTTCTAGGTTTTCAATTTGGAGCATGATCTTGTCAATCTGCCTGCTCCTTCGTCTGTGGCCTTCCAGAAGAATTGAGATTTGTGCGTGATCGGACCATGATATGGTGCCAATTTCTGAACTCTTGATGTTTCGTAAAGACCATTTGTCGCTCACAAACATATTGATACATGAATAAGACAATTAAGATGGGGAGAAATAGGTAAATTCTTTTTCCGAACCGTGTTGGTATCTCCACAAATCAGAGGTCTGAGAACCGAAGGAGAGAATTTAATGCAGCTCATTGACATTGGTTATTTGGGGAGGTGTCCTTGGAGGGGTCACCAACTATATTAAAGTCTCCTCCCAGGATGAGGCTTCCTTTTTTAAGTTTGACTATTTTGCTGAAGAGGCACCTGTAAAAGTTAAGTTGTTTAGTATTCGGTCCATAAATATTGACCAGGGTGTAGGTGGTTTGGTCTATTTTACAGCTTAAACATCCTTGAGGGTCTGCGAGTGGAGGAGTTGGAATTGTAGGCTATTTTTAATTGCGATCAGTACCCCATTTTTCTTTTTTGGACCTGAGGCCAGGAATATTTGATCATAACCTTTGAGTTGGAGTAGTGGTGTGTTAGTTAAGGTGAAATGCGTCTCTTGGATGAAAACAATATTGGCTCGTTGCCTTGATGTTTCTCTTTGTAGGGTCGACCTTTTTTTGCAGACTGTTCAGTCCCATGACATTCAGTGATAGGATTTTGATTGGCATTCTATAGGTCAGATAGTTTGAAAAGGGTTGAGCAAACGATGTCCGAATATGTTAGAAATGTATAGGCAGTCCAGCTGGTAGGTTAGGGAGAGGTAAGGCTAAGTCAGGTAACAGTCCAGCTGACCAAATGTTTCGGGATGGAGGCGTATTTGGTGGGGGCTGATGGATCCTGGTTATAAAAACAGTAAAAAAGAAGAGCTACTAGTAAACAAGCTCAATGTGCAGTAACTACTGCTTCCGACAACAAGTCGGGGGGGGCCAGAAAAAAATCTCAATGTTAGCCGTCACGGATGGAACGGCAGGAAAAAAAAAAAGAAGAGCACTTAGCTTTGCAGGAAAAAAAAATCTGCTACCTCCCAGCTAGGTGGGGTTGTGAGCAGAAAGGACATTCAGAGCTTGTCATCCATCTTGGGTTTCCCACTAGTGTCCATCTGTGTTGGTAGGGGATCACTCTGGACTATAGTATCCATGGGGATGAGGCGCTGGTCTCTTGTTTGAGCCCGCCTTCTAGAGATCTTACCTCCATAGGTTTTACCTTGAAAGGTTATCAGCAATTTGACTGGGAAGCCCCATTTGTAGGGAATGTGGTAATTTTTGTAGGGATTTTGTAATGGTGGCCAGCTGTCGTCGAGTGTCCATTGTCATTTTTGAGAGGTCAGCATAGAGTTTGACTGCTGAGAATGGCTCTGGGAGGGTAGGAGTGCGTTTTGCAGCGGTCATCACTTTTTCTTTTGTGGTAAAGAAATGGATGCGGGCTAGGACATCTCTGGGCTTAGACTCGGGAAGGTAGGAAGGTTTTGGGTCTGTGTGCCCGATCCATTTCTAAATCTGTCTTTGAGATCTCTAATGACTGATTGCAGATATTGGGCCAGATCATCTTGTTGAATAGTTTCTGGGCTATTATGAAATTTTATATTGTTCCTGCGTGACTGGTCTGCTAGTTTGCGTTTGAGCGACAGCATTTCATTTTCGTGGTCATTATATACCTCAATCAGTTCATTGTGTGCAGTAAAAAGATCAATTTGTTTGGTTTCTACATGGTGGAGACGCTGATCTTGTGCTTGCAGTGCATTGTTTAGAGAGGTGACCGAGGCAGATAGATCTGAATACAGAGTATGCTTGAGCGATGTGAGCATGTTTTTCATAGTGATCTCAGAGTGGTTGGTCTGTGGCAGGGAAAGAGTCAATTGCTGAAGGTTGTGGACTGGCCTTATCTGAGACTATGATAAAAGTGTTTTTAGGCAGGCCAGGATAAGTGTCATCCCTGCGAGGTTTGGATTTGGGTGGACTAGCGGAGGAAGGGGATGCAGGGGGAGAGGACTCGCCATCTGCCGCTGTAGAGGAGGAGAAGTGCTGCTGCTAGCTGAATAGGAAGCCTGTGTGAGGAGAGCGAGGAGCCGTGCTTCCTGCTTGTGAGAGCCGCCGGCACCATCTTGCCCTCTGCTCCTGTTCCTGTTCGTCATGTGGAAAAAGTTGATGAGCTTCTGTGGCCCCTTGAGTAACTTCCTGCACCTCGACATTGTACCCGGAGGTAGCAGGAGTTCTTGGGGAGATAGTAGGATGTGAATGCCCCTTTCTAGCGTTGGTTGGAGCCGCTGTACGCTGGGTAGGACACGGAGCTGCAGTTGGCTTCCATCCGCTCCGCCGGCTAGCCGCGTCGCGTGAATTTTTTTTTTTTTAAGGTTGCAAACACTTTAATGTATAACACTTCACTAATTGAACTAAAACAAAGTTTTGGCTATATATTTGAATAAAACAATAAGTGAAATTTTGAATTTGTTTTGTCTTTTTTTTTTCTTTTACAGCATATACTGGCATCTGGAGTGGTGTCAGAGCTACTAGCAGTATCTCACAGGAAAGTAACAACCCAAAAAAAACACCTTTAAAAAAACCAAAAACACCCCAGGGGCGATTTGATGAAGCTGAGCAATCTAACGTGGAGAAAGAACTATTGGAAAGTGAGTGAATAGAGATCCAGTTTGAATAATATTTTGCAGCAAAGTAAACTGTTGAAAACTGTGCATGAAGCTGTGAAATGTGTTACAGGAACGTGTGAGGATAAATAAAGGTCCTCTCATTGTTGACTTGTGTTATTTTTTCATCCTGGTGCATCAGTGACATTTGAACAAGCATGCAGCCAGCTAAGCCTAAAAACTCTGCTCCCCTCCTGTTTACTTTTGCCCACTACTTTAAAGCAAAACCGCAGCTGCAGCTCCCAATTCTGCCCTTACAAATTTTCATTAAATTGTAACTGATCAAATCCAATAGGAGACCATTTAAATGTACCTGATTAGAATTGTAGATATGGAATTTCACTGAACAGGATTTCTCCAAGTGGAGTGCCACATTTTGTTCCGCATCAGTTTTATACTTTTGTTCAATTCTACCCCTCTATGTATACTATGATATTTGTATTTAAAGCGGAGTTCCAGCCTTTTCTGTGTTTATTAAAGGTCAGCAGCTACAAAAAGTGTAGCTGCTGACTTTTAATAAACACAGACTCACCTGTCCCACAGTCCAGCGATGCGGCCGCCCGAAGCCTCGATCCTCTCTCTCTGGTCTCAGCGGCGCCAGCATCACTGGTGTGGGCACCCGGCTGTGACAGTTTGCGGCTTCACAGCCCGGTGCGCACTGCGCATGTGCGAGTTGCCCTGCGCGTCTTGATTGGCCGGCAATCTTCTGGGACCTCTGACATGTCCCAGAAGATTGCAAAGAGGGAGGGGGAGAGGAGAACTTCCGCTCAGGGCGCTGCGGCGCTCAAAGCGGAAGTGGGAGCGCGGGTACCTGTCAAAACTAGGTGCCCGCTCCCCCCCTCCCCCCCCCCAAAAAAAAAAAAAAAAGATGACATGCCAAGTGTGGCATGTCAGGAGGTCAGGACTACCTAAAGCGGATTTACCCCCCCACCCTTCATGACCAGGCCATTTTTTGCGATACGGCACTGTTACTTTTACTGACAATTGCGTGGTTGTGTGACGCTGTACACATATAAAAAAATTTTTTTTTTCCCTACAAATAGAGCTTTCTTTTGGTAGTATTTGATTACCTTTTTGCACTAAAAAATGTTTCCTTTCTGCTATGAAACATATACAATAAAAAAATTTACTAAATTGAATTTCTTCAATTTAGGGCAATATGTATTCTGCTACATATTTTTGGTGGGGAAAAAAAATCCCAATAGGAGTATATTTATTGGGTTGCACAAAAGTTAGTGTCTACAAACTATGGGATATTTTTAAGGAATTTCTATTTATTTTACTAGTAATAGCGTCGCTCAGCCACTTATAGCAGGACTACGATATTGCAGCGGACAAATCTGACACCTGACACTTTTTGGGAACGAGTGACCCTAATACAGTGAGCAGTGCAAAAAATATGCATTGGCACTGTACTAATGACACTGGCTGGGAAAGGGGTATAACATCAGGGGCAAGCAAAGGGTTAAGTGTGTGCCTAGCCAGTGCTTGTGTACTGTGTGGGCAGTGCTTTTACTAGTGGGAGACATTAATCCATGTCCCTGCTTTGCAGGAACATGGGAGCAATGTCTTTCCTACTGACAGAACAGTGATCTAGAGGGCTGCATTAGGTTTGGGCTCCCGTGGGACCCAATGCAAATCTTGCGGGAGAGGGCGGTTTTACCTCTGCTGCGGGCGGGAGTGGGGGGTCCAAAAATTTTGCGGAGACCCGCGGGTACCCGTGGGGAACGGTTCCGTTTGGTGTAACGTATTTTCCGGCGTATAAGACTTTTTTTATATATTAAAAAAAAAAAAAAATAGCCCAAAAATCGGGGGTCGTCTTATACGCCAGGTACTGTAGCTTCAGCTAGTTACAGAACATCTCTATTAAAAATGTTAGCCCTGGATGTGTATACAGTACCTTTGGCAACTTGCATAACGCCCCTGTGCTGTAATACTCTATGTACCATGCTGAGCCAATCGCGGCAAGCGTGTATTCTATTAATGCATACAAAGCCTGCTCGGATTGGCTGAGTCAGAGAGGCGGGCTTATACAACCTTTGCCAATCCGAGCAGGCTTTGTATGCAATAATAGAATACACAGCTTGCTGTAATTGGCTCAGCGTGGTACATAGTTTTACAGCACAGGGGCGTTCTGTAAGTAGCCAAAGCTTACTGTATACACATCCAGCCGGTTAAACTATTAATAATAGAGAAGTTCTGTATGTAGCAGAAGCTACAGTACATATTAGGGCACATCCAGCGGGCTAAAATATTTAATAGGGACGTGATGGCTCCACTGATGTTATGAAATGGTGTTGCCTCAGAAGAGGGGGTAGTCTTATACGGTGAGTATAGGGCAAAACCGCAGGAGTGGATACAAACATTGCGGTTGCGGGCGGGAATGGACACAAGCATTACGGGTGTGGGTGGTAATGGACACAAACATTTCGGGTGCGGGCGGGAGTGGAACACAAACATTGCGGGTACTGGTGGTCCTGGTAATACATTCATACAGTCCCATGCAGGGCTCTACAGTGATCTGCCTTGTTTACATAGGCAGATCGCCATTCTGGCTCTCTCTGCTTAGTGATCGTCGGGTGCCGGTGGATATCAAGTCCGCGGTACCCACAGATCAGCTCTCGTTGTGTACCGGCGGTGTGCCCCTAGACCCAGAAATGCAGGATCCCGATCCTGCGCAACAGAGCCGCCTTGCCACAGTGTATGTAAAGTCGGCAAGCAGCTAAAGTGTACAATAAAAGATAAAACGTTAATAGATAAAGTTTTCACAAGCATAACAAAAAAAATATGAAACTGTGTGTGGTGTTAGGGAAAACCTGGAAAAAAAAAACACCAGAAAACAATAAATCTTGTGACATCTTCATGCTTATGAGTTAAAGGAATCCTGTGATAAGAGAAAACATTTTTTACATTGGAGCAATACGTTTTGAACTATTCAGAATTTACTAATGTCTACATCCCAATTAAGCCCCTTCCACACGGGGTAGACTCCGGTAGGAGTCTGCCTGCTCAGTGGGGAATCTGTCCGCTGAGCAGGCAGATGGCAGGTCCATGTATGCTCTGCCTATGCAGAGCAGACACAGCCCACTCTCCTCAATGGGCAGTTAAATGTAAATGAACTACCTGTCAGTTTACATCTGACTGCGATCCCATCCGCTAGACGTATGGGGAATAGATCCTATCCGTCTTTCACATAGAGCTGCACTATTCTGGATAAAATGAGAATCACAATTTTCTCTTACGTCCTCCCGACAGTCGCCACCTCCTCTAAGTCATCACTGTTGGGTATTGACTTCCCATCCGCAGGAATAGCTAGGCATATAGACTTAGTCCAAAGACAAAAGGCATTGGCATATACACACCCATGGGGGCTGTCCCATCTGGTCAATACCCCCCCTGCATCCTGCATCACCACTCCCAACTCAGTTTTAATCTGCCTAGCGTCAGGAATAGTCAGGCTTCCCTTGTGCTGGGGCTTCAGTCTCAGCCTTCCTAATCTTTTATTTGATTTTCTTTGAAAATGTCACTTTTTTTCTTTACTTTACTAGCTGTTTATTTTGTCAGCTTCTAGTGTTAGTCTTCTCTTTGGATGAAGATGGATTATGCGGTGCTGGGATTCGGACTGGCCGTCCTGGTTCTCCAGAGCAAAAGGGTCAGATGGACCCCCAGCCCGCCATCGAGCATTCAGCTATGGTTCGCCCTGGCATTACGAACGACCCATCCCTGTTCGCTGCAGGGATGCAGCCGTGAGGTGGCTACCTCACAGGACTCGTCTGCGGTGCTGCAGCGTCATGTCCCTGGCTCACGGCACTCCCTGTCAGATGAGGACAGAGGTTTTTCCGTGCATGGAGGCTCCCCACGCCATCCGGTACAGGTAAGTACTTTTCTGTGTGGGGCCTCTGTTTGGGGTGGCAGTCTGTGTTACTGTGTGTTCCCCGTGTCTGTGCCTGTGTGACTCCCTGTGCGATTCCTGCGGGGATCGCTTGTGCAATGTCTGGTGGTCCCTGTCCCTGTGTCACCTTAGGTGCATGTTGGGGGTGCAGACGTTTGTGCTTGTGTGGCGACCGCAGCGAATTTTCGCGGGTCCGCCATCTTTGATATTGGGCACACATGTATAGCTCCTCTGGGGCGCTCCTACATGTCCTTTTGGCGCCATTCGCCGCCATTTTGTGGGCGGTGGAACGATCGGTCCGGACGCATGTTGGCGGCCATTTTGGCGTAGCCTCCAATGCATCCCTATGGGGCAGCCTTTTTCCCAGGGTCTGGCTTATAGTCCAGCCCTCTCCAGCAGCGCTTCCTTTCCATCAGCAGTAAGGACACTGGTAGCAACGCTCTGCGGGCTCTGCAGGTTATCACTCTCAATTTCCCTCTGTGTATCGCTTCTGGCTCAGTTTTCTTTCCTCCTTTGGGGGTCTTTCATCACTGTTGCAGTAGCGGTGGGCTGCGCACACCGCAGCGTTCTTAAAGGGGACAGTACTCTGTTTTTTGCACTGTAGTTTTGTCTGATAACTTGAGCCATGGATTCTCGGGAAAGCAAGTTTCCTCCAGCTTTAGTGGGGGGTCCCAGTTCTCCTGTGGCCCCGCTGCGACCAGATTTGGCTGCTGTGGTGGCGACTTTGGTGGGTAATATGGAAATGCTGATGTCTGAGCGTGCTGCGAGAAAGAGGCCCAGATTGTCTCTCTCTTCTGATTCAGATGGGGATATGGCTGCTGCTGCGAGCGTGCCCTTTTCAGGGTCCCGCTCATCCCTGGACCCTCCGGGGTCCAAGGGGGGGAGCTGAGATGGAGGGGGTTGATACCTCCTCCCCAGGGTCACCTGAAGAGCGGGCGACCATGGATGAGTTAATTGTTTCTGTTAAGGAAACTTTACATTTAGAGGATGAGCCCTGTCCTCCGGGCGTTGTGTCCTCATTTGGGACGCACAGGACCCGCAAGTCTGCGCAGGTTTTCCCCTGCCCAGCTGAGTTTCATTACACCGTTAATGAAATGTGGCGCACGTTAAAACATCCATTCCTGGTACCTAGCCGGTTCAAATTGCTTTATCCTTTTGCGCCGGCTACGGAATCACGGTGGTGTGTGCCTCCACAGGTGGATCACACTGTGGCCGTATTGAACAAGGCTACCCTTGTTCCTACTGAGGATACCCCGGTTTTCCGGGATCCCACGGACCGGCGGTCGGAGTCTCTAGCTCGCCATTCCTATACGGTGGCGGGTTCCTTGCTCAAACCCGTTTTCGCGTCCGTTCTGGTGGCTCAGGCGATGGCCGATTGGACTAAGGTGCTTAAGAGCAATAACGTGTCTGATGGGGTTCCGTCTGTCCGACTGGAAATGGTGGATCAGATTCACCAAGGAGTCATGTATCTGTGTGATGCAGCCTTGAATGAGGCCCCCCTGGTGGCTCGCCTCTCTAGCGTCGCGGTGTGTAACCGGTGACTGATATGGCTGAAGAGCTGGTCGGCTGACCAGTCCTCACGGAAAACAGTTGCTGATTTTCCCTACGCTGGTTCTCGCCTTTTTGGCGAGGCGTTGGACACCCTGGTGAAGGGCGTCACGGGGGGCAAGAGCACCATGTTGCCCCAGAACCCGAAGAACAAGTCTTTTCGTGGCAAGCGGGGTTCTGCGCCTAGATCCAATCAGGGGTCCTTTCGTGCCTTTCAGAACCAATCCAAAGGCAAGCCCTTCAAGACCCAGGGCAGTCAAAAGAAGCCCTGGGCGGGTAAGCAGGAGTCCGGCAATGCCGGCTCGGCGAGTCAATCCGCCTCTGCCTGAAGGGGCACCCTCACCCGTTTCAGGGGTGGGGGGACGTTTGCGCGGTTTCCTCCAACCTTGGCTGTCCCGTATATCGGACAAGTGGGTTCAGGAAATCATTCGATCGGGTTACAAGATCGAATTCCTTTCCCGGCCGGCGGACAGATTCTTTCCCTCCAATCTTCGTCTACTTCCGGGACGTCTGCAGGACTTGCATCAAGCGGTACAGGACCTGCTTGCTCAGGGAGTGATTGTTCTGGTGCCTCATCGGGAGAGGTTACGGGGGTTTTATTCTAATCTGTTCACTGTGCCCAGGAAGGAGGGCAAAGTGCGTCCTATTCTGGACCTAAAAGCGCTGAACCGCTTTGTGCGTGTTCGGAAGTTCCGTATGGAGTCTCTCCGTTCTGTGGTGGCCTCCTTGAGTCCAGGGGAATTCCTGGCCTCGATAGATCTGAAGGATGCGTACCTACACATCCCCATTTTCGAGGGTCATCAGCGGTACCTTCGGTTTGCTATCGCAGAGGACCACTACCAGTTTGTGGCGTTACCTTTCGGTCTCGCTTCGGCACCAAGGGTGTTTACCAAGGTATTGGCGCCGGTTCTGGGTCTGCTGAGGGCTCAGGGCATTGCGGTCGTGGGTTACCTGGACGATCTGCTTCTGAGATCACGTGCCAGCCAGGACCTAGTGCACGATCTGTCCACTACGGTGCAGATGCTCCAGGAGTTTGGGTGGACCATCAACGTTCAAAAATCAACGTTGTCTCCATCACTTCGTCTTCCCTCTCTGGGAATGATTCTGGATTCTGCTCAGGCAAGGGTGTTCTTGCCGGAGGACAAGCTTCGGACCTTGCAGGCCGAGCTCCGGTCCCTCAGGGACAACCCGTCCTCGTCACTCAGGACCTGTATGCGGGCCCTGAGGCTGATGTATCGGCTTTCGAGGCGATACCCTTTGCTCAGTTCCACACGCGGATTCTCCAAGCGGAGATCCTAACCAGGTAGGACAGACTGCCTCAGTCCCTGGATCTGTGTGTCTCCTTGAGGAGTCAGACCAGATTGGCTCTTCAGTGGTGGCTCCAGTCCCTGTCGGTGGCGGAAGGCAGGTCCTTCCGTCCATTGGTGTGGACGGTGGTTACCACGGATGCCAGCCTGTCGGGCTGGGGTGGAGTCCTGGGCAACCTGTCTGCCCAGGGTATTTGGTCGGAGGGGGGAGTCCTCCCTCCCGATAAATGTGCTGGAATTGCGAGCAATAAAACTTTGTCTCTTCCAGTGGTCGGACCGTCTGCGGGACTGTCCTGTCCGGGTACAGATGGACAATGCTACCGTGGTGGTTTACATCAACCACCAGGGGGGCACCAGGAGTGCTCGGGCGGCCCGGGAGGTGTCCGACATTCTGTCTTGGGCCGAGATTCATGTCCCGGCGATCTCAGCAGTTCACATTCCGGGTGTGGAGAATTGGCAGGCCGACTATCTGAGCCGCCAGACCCTGGACCAGGGGGAATGGTCCCTGCGCCCGGAGGTTTTTTCGAATGCTGTGTGCGAGGTGGGGATCCCCAGACGTGGATCTGTTCGCATCCCGGCTAAATCAAAAAGTGGAAAGGTTCATGGCAAGAACGCACGATCCGTTGGCAGACGCCTCGGATGCGTTAGTGGCCCCTTGGCATCAGTATCGTCTGATGTATGCCTTTCCTCCGCAGACTGGTCTCGGAACCGCACCTGGTGAGTCTGGTGGCTCCGGACTGGCCACGCCAGTCCTGGTACGCCGACGTTGTTCACCTGGCAGTGGCGCCTCCGTGGCGTTTGCCTCTGCGGGAAGATCTCCTGTCTCAAGGTCCGATCTTCCATCCTGCTTTACAGTCACTGGCTTTAACGGCCTGGCTGTTGAGACCCAGGTCCTGAGGGACAAGGGTCTCTCCCCGGAGGTTATCCCTACTCTAATCAGGGCAAGGAAAACCTCCTCTGGTAAAATCTATTACCGTACCTGGAAAGCGTATTTCGCCTGGTGTGAGTCCAGGGGGTTCTCCCCTCGTTCTTACTCGGTGTCGAGAGTGTTGGCTTTCCTCCAGTCTGGAGTGGATCAGCGCCTGGCGCTGGCCACGATAAAGGGCCAGGTGTCTGCACTGGCTGTCCTTTTCCAATGCCCTGTGGCGTCTAATGCCTTGCTCCGCACCTTCATTCAAGGTATGCGACATTTGGCTCCTCCCAGGAAGGAGCCTTTACCTCCATGGGACTTGAACTTGGTTCTGTCCGTGTTACAGCGTGCTCCCTTTGAAAACATCCGGGAGATCTCGTTACCTCTGCTGTCGAAAAAGGTTGCTTTTTTTAGTGGCGATCACTTCGGCTCGCAGAGTGTCGGAGCTGGCGGCGTTGTCCTGCCGCTCCCCTTACTTGATCATTCACAAGGATAAGGTGGTGTTGAGAACGCCCCCGTCCTTTCTTCCCAAGGTGATCACTGAGTTCCACCTTAATGAGGAAATTGTCTTGCCTTCGCTTTGTACGAAGCCTAAACATCCGAAGGAAATTGCCTTGCATTCCTTGGATGTTGTCAGGGCGATCAGGGTTTACCTGTCTACGAAATCCTTTTCGGAAGACGGATTCACTGTTTGTCCTTCCTGAGGGACCTCGGAAGGGCATGGCTGCGTCCGCAGCAACTATTGCCAAATGGATCAGACAGACCATTGAGCAGGCTTATGCTTTGAAGGAACGGGTTCCACCCTTCCCTGTTAAGGCGCGCTCTACCAGATCTGTGAGTACGTCATGGGCCTGTTGGCATCGGGCCTCGGTGACCCAGGTATGCAAGGCTGCGACTTGGTCGTCGGTGTACACTTTCTCGAAATTTTACAAAGTAGACGTTCTGGCATCAGCTGATGCTTCCTTTGGCTGCAAGGTTCTCAGTGCGGCAGTGCCATGATGAACCCCTTTTTCTGGGTCTCTGGCTGTTGGCATTTGCTTTCCTGGGCTGTTGCTCCTGTTGAGCATTGTTACTTTCTGTTGCCCAGTTGGTTTTTCTTACAGTGCACGTAAGATTCCTTTCTCTGATGTGGGTACTGCGTTGCCTTTCTCTGCGGTTACGTCTCCCACCCCTCATGTCTATACTGCTTTGGGACATCCCAACAGTGATGACTTAGAGGAGGCGGCGACTGTCGGAGGACGTAAGAGAAAACGGAATTTTTGTAAAATCTTACCTGTAAAATTCCTTTCTCTGAGTCCTCCGACAGTCGCCGCCCCCGCCCCACTTTTGCAGTTCTTATTACCTACTGCTATGCTACCAAACTGAGTTGGGAGTGGTGATGCAGGGGGGGTATTGACCAGATGGGACAGCCCCCATGGGTGTGTATATGCTAATGCCTTTTGTCTTTTGGACTAAGTCTATATGCCTAGCTATTCCTGCGGATGGGAAGTCAATACCCAACAGTGATGACTTAGAGGAGGTGGCTACTGTCGGAGGACTCAGAGAAATATATATATATATATATATATATATATATATATATATATATATATATATATATATATATATATATATATATATATATGTATATATATATATATATGTTTGGGGGTTCTAAGTAATTTTCTAGCAAACAATAGTGATTTTTAATTTTTAAGCAACAAGTGTCAGAAAAAGGCTTAGTGTCCTTTCACAGGGGCGTTCTGTATGTCTGTTTTTTTCATCCATCCGTTTGCGGATAAAAAACTGACATAATGTATGTCTATGGGCTTGCGGACGTTAGCAGATGACATCCGCTGACATCCAATTTGCGTCCGTTCCGTTTTTTGCAATGCAAGAGAACCCTATTTTTCTTCCGTTTTTTTAAAAACGAAATGGACGTAAATGCGGATGTTAGCGGGTGTCATCCGCTAATGTCCGCTAGCCCGTAGACATACATTATGTCTGTTTTTCATCCGCAAACGGATGGATGAAAAACGGACACACAGAACGGACCATACAAAAATGACATCCGTGTCCGTTTAAAAAAAAAAAAGTGACCAGAAAAAAAAACGGAGAGGTTAAACTGCCCTCTTTTACAGACGGAAGTTCATTCCTTTGATCTAAAATAATAAAATGATACATTGTAAAGCATTGTGTTTCAAATTATCAAGTAGCCTTAATTTGCTGGAGGATCTTCTCTTTTTTTTTTTTTTTTTTTTTTAAACGAATAATCGTGCAGCTCTACTTTCACATTTTGTCCAGTTGACTGGTGTCAGACCAGAAGAAAAATATCCTGAAAACGCAGCCAGCAAGCCAAGATTATAGCTTTTTCGAAATCTATCCTAATCTTGGTGGATGGAACTCTAGACGCTTTATACTTGGAGGGAGCTGGATAGTAATTGTAAAAAAGTGAGCACTAGAATTTGGTAGAAATCCCAGTCAATACCTGTGCTTTGGCTTTTGTATTTCCTACACATGCACTTTACTATTGGGAAAGTGAGGTAACTGCATGAAATATTCTGTTGTGAAACATAAACACAAGCATTTCGCTACTTGTGTACTTTCACCACGCGATTGGCCATGCGGTCAAAAATGAAGCACTAGTTCTGTCACATGGAAGGAAGGGAAGTAATTTACATGCTCCGTATACTTGGAAGTACTGGGTTTTCTTACTGTATATTTGTGGCAGGGGAGCAAAGGCAATGCAAGTATTTGCAGTGGTAATTTAGGTTGATCATAGATTTTCTATTAAGAAGAGGAGTAACCTAATATGGTGTTTGTCCACAGTTTATATTAGATGTTGTTAAGATGACCACACACAACCTGATAAAAGTAATTTAACCCTTTGTGTACCAAGATACAATTGTAAATGATAAACACAACATATTGTAGTGTAAGCTGTCAAACAGTAACTCCTCTGAAATGGATGCTTAGCAAAGAGTTCATAAAGTCCATAAGTGGCATTCCAGCCATTAACTCAGCTGGCTTCCAACACTGTGCAGCTTCTCAAGAGACTGAAGGAATCTTAAGCAGCAAAAACAAACAGCAGAGGGCGCATTTAAGTGCCACAAAAACTCACATTTATTGATAAACAAGTGGCAACTTTCACATTTGATAAGGGTTAAAGAGCCTGTCCTATAAACTGTATCCATTGGGGGCTGTCATCTAGATCACAACAGCACAAATCAGAGGTGATCCAGTCCAAAAATTGCTTTCAGCAGCCAGGAAATAATCAGGGAGCCATGTGAGTTAGTCAGACAGCTAAAGGAAAGTTCTGTGTGATGTCAGATGCTGGTGGGCAATGGAGGAGGTATGGCTACTTGTTTCAAAACTGTTCTGCCTCTTTCTCAAGCCATCAGTCATGGTTTACTCTAAATTGATAACCTGAAAAGGCTTTTGAAGCATTGCTTACTGTATGGACAATTTTGGTTACTGTCGCTTCTTTGCTATTTTATGGGCACACACAATTTTAAGAGTGTACATGTTTTTTGTATCTGTCAATTTAACACAACCCCATATTTTATATATATATATAATATATATATACTGTTTGTGTGCACTAAAATTAATTTTAGTATGTTTGTTTTTTTTTCAAGAAAATATATATTTGATAAACAGTTGGGCTAATATCTTGCAGTTTAAGCAAATTTCTAACAAAAAATACAGCTTTTAACGTGTGAAAATTAAAAGATTGATAGAAAAGTTGCTAAGCATCACTTGTGACAAATGTGTAGAAGTGAAGTTATAAGTGCATCTCATTACAGAATGATTATTGGGAGAGGAAAAATAACTGCAAATTTTTCCGTGACAGCAAAATGTCTGTGCTTGGTATGACTTTTGCATATGTATTGTGGCTCCTTCAATGGTGACAACATGGTGACAACATGACGGTGACAACATTTATGAGGGTTTACCTATCGGTACCCTCTGTCACTGCTGTCTGTTGGATAAAGTGATTACTACACCTTGACGATTCTGCCAATGGCAACCCCTCATCATAGCCAGAATTGTCAGTATTAGTAAATGCTGTTTACAGACCTCTGTTGGCTAGATTTTGTCCATGTTCTTATCTACAAACACACAGCACTCTGTGTGCATAGGATCAGCAATCTGGCTGTTTCTTCTTCCTGGAAAGCAGGGGGTAAAAACAGCCAGTTAAGCAAAAGCAGCACACACTACACACATTACAGCTTGTTAGGCACACTGTTAAAGCGGAGTTCCGGGCACAAAATCGATATTTTTTTTTTTTTGTGCCCGTCCGCTTGTTCCCCCTCACCTGAAAAGGAATTGGATAGTTAGGTGTTTTTTTTTTTTTTATTTACTCACCTTGTAATTGAAGATCGAATATACTCACCTAGTCTTCACTGCCTCCCTCTGTGCCGAGGCTCAGTCGTCTCTTCCGGGCTTGCACTGATTCCTGGGAGCTGAACGTCATCGCTCCCAGGAATCAATGCGACGGCACCGGCCCCGCTCGTCACTTCCGGGCGACGCCGCATTCCCCTGCTAAACAGCTTCTGGGCATGCCCAGAAGCTGTGGAGGAATGCGGCGCCGCACCGGAAGTGACGAGAGGGGCCGGTGAAGGCGCATTCTGGGAGAAGAAGACGCCGAAGAAGACGCCGAAGAGGACCGCGCCGGCTTCAGCTGCCCACAAGAGAGATGGAAACTCTGTGGAAGAAATTTTATAAGTGATTATTTCTTCTAAAAGGTAAGTGCGAACCGGGACAGATCAGAGGCTAGCCATTGTGGAATGTACTAGCCCTGACTGTCCCGGGGGTATGTTTGTTGAAAAATGCTTTCTGTGCCCGGAACTCCGCTTTAAACCCCTTGGTTGCCCCTAGATGTTAACCCCTTCCCAGCCATTATCATTAGTACAATGAATATTTGAATACCCTCCGAATACTTAAATACAGTATCATCACTGATCACTGTATTAGTCCTGTGTGATGATGGACCCTGCGGGGCACGCATGAGGTATGGCTTCATGTTTCCAGGCTGCTCCACCTTTCTCAAACCATCAGTCATGGTTTACTCTAAACTGATGATCTGCATGCATGTACTACTTTTGGATACACACTGCAACTGGATCAAATGTACCATGCACCTGTGAAGGCAAACGCACTGAGTTTGTGACCTGTGTTTGGGTTTTTATTACATTGACACCAGCTGCAGATTCCAATTGTGGTGCGTTTTTGTATGTGGAGCAAGAAACATTCATGCAATGCAGGTTTCACGCACTGCGTTCTAGTGTGAACCTAGCTATTGAGATACTCGTCTTGGCTTTTCTGGACAACTAGACAATTTTGTTTTTTAAATATACTCCTTTTTATTCAATTTTTAAAAACTGCTATCATGTTTCATATTTCATTAAAAGATGAATG
The DNA here is from genome assembly GCF_965119305.1 of Pelophylax lessonae. NCBI lineage: Eukaryota > Metazoa > Chordata > Amphibia > Anura > Ranidae > Pelophylax > Pelophylax lessonae. The sequence goes on from NC_138770.1 coordinate 344,351,621, forward strand.
GGATTACCTTCTAGTGTTGAGAAACTATGGCTTTGAGGTGTTGAGATAAGACGACACCAGGTTATGGGTGCTGTATGACACTGGTACAGGGAATAAAAATCTGTTAATTACAAACTGAGTGTACTAAGAAATAACCCCATGTTGTATCTAGAGAGAAGCTTGCAGGGCAGTAGAGTAAATCGTCTGGGACAGCCTTATGGAGTTTATTTTTGAAGTAGAGTTTTAATTTCAGTGTTTTAATAAGCATTTGTCTTTATGAGCAAGACAACAATGTTATGTAGGTACATGTAGAATAAAATCTTTTTGCCTGTTTAGGTTTCTGTTATTACTAAATTTACATATTTTTTTGAGTTTTGTTTTAATGACTGGTCTGCTTTTAATTCTATAAATGTGTTCATCTACATTATAGAAAGAATTCTGATTTGTCATCTTGACCTTTCTTAATTATTTATCTTGCATTTCAAGAATGGCACTGCCTCAAGCAGCTGAATAGGCACTTTTGTGCTTGGCTGAAGCTGGTAGTATTTCACTTCATACCACAAGGTCTGCCACAAAGCCATTCATCTCTTTACCTGACACACAGAAACATTAGGCAGAAATAATCTTGAAATTGGCACAAATTGGGGGGAAAAAAAGGTTAAAATAATATTTCCAGAAGGTGTTGCTGAATATTCTTTGTAGTCTGTGTTTTTTCAGTGGTATTATTCCCCAGGACTGCTGGCAGTTATGCAGATTCCCTGAAGGTTATATCCTCTCCTTAGGCTTTGATGTACCATGATAAGCACAAAGTATTAGAGGATATAAATAGCAAGACATGCCTTCTTTCTGGTCTCTGTTCTTCATTTTCTCTCTTTGCTTGCCTTGGTCAATTAACATTTTATAGGCATGTAAATATGCTGCCTTTTTTTAGCTGTTTAGATAATCTATTCTAAATGTAGACTAGTAAATGGTTTTTCTTGCTTGACTACTTAAATAATAACAGTGTATAATGAAATGAGGAGCATATGAACCTGCTAAGCCTAAATTAACATGTTTCCCTACTAATACCAGGTAGAATCTAAAATCTAGGCAAACCTTTATCTGCATGTTCTTTACTTCCCTATTTAAATACTTTCCCTTTCCTGTGACATGCATTAGACCTGATGATAATACCAGTTAAAGCACGATGGTGGCACTTTTTTAGATGGATGACCGTGCTGAAACCTGGCTACCAGGTTTTCCCCAGCACTGTTGCCCACCAATCATGTACATTGCTGCTAGGCTACAGGTCCGCACCACTAACTAAACTGACAGGATATGCCAGTATTCACTTTCCTTTACATTGAGGAATGAACGTGGGATGCAGAATGAGGATCCTCCTGCAATACAAGCTGCCATAAGGGCACTCCTAGTGACTCTGCACAACAGCTGCCTTGTTTTACTGAGACCATTTCTGTAAACCTCATTCTCTAAATATATGGGGTTACTTTACTAAAACTGGAGAGTGCAAAATCTGGTGCAGCTCTGCATAAAAACCAATCCGCTTCCAGGTTTTTGTCAAAGCTTAATTGAACATGCCGAAGGTAGAATCTGATTGGCTATCATGCATAGCTGCACCAGATTTTGCGCACTCCAGTTTTAGTAAATCAACCCCTATATATGTGATGCATTTCACTGACTGCCACTTAAAGCGGAGTTCCGGCTTCAAAATCAAAAAAATCGATTTTGGGCCATCCACTTGCTGAGGGCAACCTGAAAAACAAATGGATAGTGCCGGTTTATTTTTTTTTGGTCACTTACCTTATTATAGAAGAAAATATACTCCCCTTCCTTCCACCTCCTCCCTCTGCGGTCGCGGCCCCGCGCCGTCACTTCTGGTTTGTGCTGATTTCTGGGAGCTGAACGTCATTGGTCCCAGGAATCAATGCGCCTGCAACGGCCCGGCTGGTCACTTCCGGTGCAGGCGCGGCATTCACTGCTAAACAGCTTCTGGGCATGCCAAGAAGCTGAGCAGGGATGCCGCGCCTGCACCGGAAGTGATGAGCGGGGCCGGTGCAGTGCATTGTGGGACTCCAACGTCACGGAAGAGGACACGAAGAGGGACGCTGCAGCTTCAGCTGCCCACACCTGAGATGGCAGCGCTGGAGAAGAAATTTTCAAGGTAAGTATTTCTTCTTGCAGGTAAGTGCGACCCGGGACAGTTCAGAGGCTATCCATTATGGAATGTACTAGCCCTGACTGTCCCAGGAGTATTTTTAGCTCAAATTGACCCCCGAGGCCGGAACTCCTCGCCTCAGCTTCCTCAGCGTCCCTCCCCCCACCCCCACCTCAGCGTCCCTCCCCCCCCCCCCGCCTTTGTGTCCCTCCCCATCCCAATGATGCAATCTCCTTACTCTCAGCTCCTCCTGTGTCCTGGGAAGTGAAGCGCTCACTGAGTTACAGCTATTAGCGGTCGCTCGCCCGCCCGCCCAGTGTGTTAGTTCATTCATGCACATCGTAGTAGTAGTGACATCACTGGGAGGCAGGCTGCCGGCCAGAGGTGGGTCTTATGAAACCTGCGCTGCGCCCGCAGCGGCCATCATTAATATCGGCATCTTTAACCCATTTTCGGCCGAAATGGAATAAGCCCATTTTCGGGCAAAAATTTTGGTTGCCGACATTTCGGTGCACCACTAATATATATTATTATTATTTCAGGTACTTGTATAGCGCTGTCAAATTACGCAGCACTTTACATATACATTGTACATTCACATCAGTCCCTGCCCTCAAGGAGCTTACAATCTAAGGTCCCTAACTCCCATACATACACAGTAGGGCCAATTTTTTTTTTTTTTTTTTTAATAGAGGATCCAATTAACCTACCAGCATGTATGTATATATGTGTGTGTGTGTATGTATATATATATAATATATATAAGCAAATTTTGTCAATTTAAACTACATGTGCAAATGATTGGCAAGCTTGATGCTACCAGCTTCTAATTCTTAAACCTTTGTAGGGAGAGGAGCTAGGCTTGACTTGTAGAAAAATTCAAAATTTTGTTGTAACTTTGGCTTTGTTTAATCTCTTGAATTTTTAGGCATAGTATACATTATTTTGCACACCTATACATTGGTCCAGCTTGGACCAATGTAACTATGCACATATCATACCTGGCCAGTGTACCTTGAAGCTGAAAATCACTAAAGTAAATACCACTACTCCACTAAGCTTCACTTGCTTCTAGATCTGATGCTGAGCAGCTGGCCTGAGGCATTGTAAAAACAGGAGGTCAGCTGCTAGACACAGGGGCCATTAAGAGAATGTTTTGCATTCTCTGATCGAGGTAAAAAAAGCTAAGCGGTGAAGTCATGCTCTCCATCTTGTCCAATCAGAGAACAATTCATTTGGAAGCATTTTCTGAATGATGCCCATGAGAAATCACTTGACTACTGGTGTCTACTTAAGTGATTCTCAGTTTCCAGTGTGGCATTTGTCAGGTATGATATTTACATAGTTACAAGCTGGATCAGTGTATCTATGTAAAGATATACCATGTCTGGAATTCATCTTTAAAGTGGTTCTAAACATAGAAGGTGTTGTACCTTAATGCATTCTCTGCAGTAAACGATAAGTCCACCCTAAAACTAAAATGTCTGCATCTATAGACCTGCTCGATCTAACACTAACCTATCTAGCCCTATAAAGAAGAAATCAGTATACATACTTTTTTTGAAGCCGATGGGACCCGATTTCCAGCGGTGGAAGCTCTGCAGAGGACACGGCTGACAACGGCTGTAAACTGAAAGGGAAGTGACGTCACCCATATTTACTATGGGGCTTCTGTTGTTGGCTGTGTCTTCTGCACCAGCCTCCACAGCAAAGTCGCGGCTGACTGCTCAGCGTTGGATAGGGTCGGATCAGCTACAAAAAAGGAAAGTATACTGATTTTTTTTCTTTACAGGGCTAGACAGATTAGTATTGGAACCTGGAGATCTATAGATGTAGGGATTTTAGTTTTTAGGGTGGATTTATCCTTTAAGGTAAAAACCTGTGTGCAATTCCCCCCCCCCCCCCCCTCTCTCTATACTTGCATTAGTCTGATCTTGATCCAGTGATGTGCACAAGAGCTGTGGCTCTCTCACTCTTCATTGGCTCAGACAGCAGCAAAGCCATTGACTCCCTCTATCAATCACAGCCAGTGAGGAAGGAATGTGGGGTGGAGCCAAGCTGCGCTCTGTGTGTTATGAACCTGAAGAGCATGGCTTGGGAGCGAGTCTGCACAAGTTCCCCTATAACAAGCGGCTTGCTATGGGGACACTTGGGGGAGGGGGGGGGGGAGCCAGGAGTGTCGGAGGTGGACCTGAGGAGAGGAGAATTGGTATTGCACATAGCAAGTAAATTGAACATATTTGTTTTAAAAAATAAAAATCAATCCTTTACAATCACTTTAAATTATGACCTCTTCATTTGTTCATCATATTCGGAGTTTGAATTACCCAGGTTTGTAGCAGTTTTTTTTTTTAATTAGTATTAGACCACTAAGTAGAACAGTGCAAAGTGAAGGCGACTATGTGAAGCTGGGGAGTGTGACTGTTTAGAGAACGCTTGCTTGTCCATGTATGGACAAAGACAATGTTTACTTTAAAATAGAGGCATGTAGAGGGTCTCAATCACCATCCTTCTTAAAAACATATTGAGAGATGGATATCTGCCTGCTCATGATTGGCTAACCTGCTGCTGATTTCTGTATTTGGGGAAAAAATGTGCATAGATATTTGACATTAATATTTGTTTGAAACCCTTATCATTATCTGAGAACACGTTAAAAAGAAAAGGAAATGTAGACCATTACCTCATGTCACTTTTCTTTTTTCTTACTGTTATCTTTAGGATTCCCTGATGATATAAATCCGATTACGAAGGAGAAAGGTGGGCCCAAAGGACCAGAACCTACTCGCTATGGAGACTGGGAGAGAAAGGGTCGATGCATTGACTTTTAATAATGCAAACCGTTTAAATAACGTAGCCATCTTAAGATAAAATCCAGCTTGGAGCAATGTAACTGTACATACTATATCTGCCCGATGCACCTGGAAATCATTGGAGTAAAGAAGTCACTGAAGTTAAATGAACGGGCTGAAAATTGCACAGGAACGCAGTGGTTTAGTGTGCTGCCGACTCTGTGTACTGGCTGCAGCGAGCCAGGGGTGTGATGTGGGCTTTTTTTTTTTTGTCAAATTTATTTGAACTGCAAAAAGTAACACTTAACTCATGTCACTGCACAGCAGCGTGGTATGTTGCGCTGCTTTACAGTGACATGCAATCCCTTCCTGCTACGATACAATGCAGCATGTTTGTATTTTATCACAGTTCACCACTCTGCACTTCTGAGCTGTGTTGCAGTATGTTTAGGACACACAGAAACAATTGCTTTCTGTGTGCCCTAGCGGTGGCCTTTGTTTGTCTAATGCGATAAAATGTTGGTCACCTATGTGAACAGGACCTAAATGTTCTAGATATAGATACCTTTTGTCGGTTTCTGAAACCACTAATGTATGGTAAGCTGTAACAGGTTTCATTAAATTGCTGTAAACTAAATTTCAAACTGGTTGCCATGGGTAACTGCTTGGTGCACTACTGCTGTTTGGGATTTGGTACTGCAGAAGGAAATGAATTGCACTAAATACCACAAAGTTTGGTAATAAATATGTAAACTGAAAATCATCTTACTCTTGTTTTATTTTCTGGTAATGCACTGATTGAGAAAATAATCCAGTAGGTTTTGAGTATGTAGCAAGAAATAGATCCTGGCTAAGGCTACATTTGAAAATGTTTTTGTCGACTAAATTTAACACAATTTTAGTCGAATAAAATACGACTAAAACAATTCAGATGACTAAAATACAACTAAAACGGCATTTTATTCATAAGACTAAAATACGACTAAAACTAAAATGGCATTTTAGTCATAAGACTATAACTACAACTAAATTGAAAATTGACATCATCAAAATTAACACTCCTGCTGGCCATTTCTAAATCGGCAACACAATTCCATCCAGAGCATGTAATAATAGCACATTAAAGTTTAAGCATGTATTGCACCACCGCATAACCATAAGTAAGGGGCATCTACTAAGTTGCTGAAAACTAAAAAAATTAAGAAAAAGGCTTTTCGTATATTCTTCCCTAATATTTAATGTTGGTAATATATTCCGGTAATATGTGCAATGACATTACAGCCAATGAAGTTTACAGTTTCTTGTTTTTTTTTGTATTTTAATGTTGCACTTCGGTTTGTCAAAAAGCAATATTTCTGTTTGTTTATGAAACTTGGTTTTATTTATAAAGAGGTTATATATCACAATGGCTAAGGCTACATTCACACCTGAGCGTAGCGTTTTCGCGCGTTTTACCGCAATTTACAGGCGTTTTTTGTGCAGGTGTTTTTAGATTTGAATAGAGACCAATGGAAAACGCCTGTAATCTGCCCAAAAAGAAGCTCATGTACTTTTTTGAGCGTTGGGTGTTTTGCTCACTGCGTCAAAACGCTCAGATGTGAACAGGGGCCATTGAAATGAATAGGATTTGTCTTGTTGGGCGTTTTGAGAGCTGATGCTAGAGCAGAAAAACTCCCCAAAAACTCCCCAAAACGCCTACATGTGAACGGAGCCTAAATCTGTGTTTGTAGTGCGTGTTCAAACCTTATAATAACATAATATTCGATTTTTACTCCAGGAGTATACAATTCATTTGGAAATGCTAGAGAAATGTTTAAATAATACATTACAATTAACCTAAACCTATTCGATTTGTAGTTGACTAAAATGTATGAGATTTTAGTTGACTAAAATATGACTAAAACTAAAACCATTCAGATGACTAAAACTAAAATCGTATTTCAGTCAAAAGACTAAAATCCGACTAAAACTAAAATGGCATTTTAGATTGTATATCTAGAAAAACTTTTATTTTTGTTTTACATATGGAAGAATCTCCCTCTTTCTGTCCTGGGGACCATTGTCACTGGTCTAACATTTTGGGTCTGTTAGTAGAACAGAAGTTTACAGGAATATCTTCCAGTGAGGATACCTGTTGCAGTGACAACTGTCTAAAAAGAGGTGTCCTGCACTGTAGAGAGATTTATTCTCCCTGCTATGCCATCAGGATAAGAATTGAAGCGAGATCTCTCAGATGAAACAGACAGAAAACAGCAAAGGTTTGAAGCATTTAATACTATAAGGGTTCAGCTCAAAGTGATTAACTTTTAAGGACTCAAGACGAGTTGCCAAAATTGTTTGAGGGCTTTCTGCCCATCTTTATTTAAAAGAAAAAGATAAAAGGTTTCTATACACCAGTTTTCAAAGCATGGGGCTCCAACATCAGACAAATATCAAAAACTCTTGTAGCCTCCTTGCTATTTGTATTTCCACAGACCCTCTGCTTCTCCGCTGACCCAAACTAACAGGTATCGGCCCAGTCAGTACAAAGACCCACACACTTGTTGCTCCCTCACAGCACCATGGTTTCATAGAGAGGGTGGGGGCTTGAGCCTAAATCAGCATCCAAGTAAAAGCTGTGCAATCATGAAGGCCTGACTACTGTCTATCTCTTTGCAAAGCCTACAGGCCTCAGAACAGGACATATCGATCTGAGAAAACAAAAAGTGTGTTTTCTTCACTGCAGACACAAAGCCTCTCGCCATGTGTAGGTGAGAAACCTAGGTGACGCATATATACCATCCACAATCCTGCCAGCCAGTACCTTACAATACTCTATAGAAAAGTGAAAAAATAAAATTTTGGAGCAGGAAAGTAAAAAAAAAAAAAGTAGAAATCCTCCCTTCTAGTGGGGCTGCATCAGCACTGCAAGGTTTAAATGCTTGTTTCTGTCTAAAGGACAGTTTTACTTACCTTATCCTCAACAACTCCAGCAGGCTCCTTAGCATTGCTAGACCAGTCTTCACAACCTCTTCTCCCCTAATTTTTGCCAGTCAGGTACCCTCTGATGGCCTCAAGAATGATGCAGGGAACCAAGCCCTACATTGGATGCTGAGGAACAGTCCGCTGCCAGAGTGTTCTGGGGGAGTGGAGGTTTACATAAGTAAAACTGCATTTTCTGTGCCTTAAACAGATATCTCCATTTGTGGGCATAGCCCCACTGCATGGCAGGATTTTTACTTCTCCTGAAATTGGGCTTTAAGGCCACTTTCACGTGGGGTTGAGGTATGTTTTTAATGCTCCTCCATCACCTGTTAAAACCTGACTTTTGCTGCCAGAAGGCCCCACCCACATTGTCATGGCTCTGAGGCTTTGTGTTGTGACAAAAAACGATGGCAAGTTGCATTTGGCCTACCAACTTACCCTACGCCTAATAGACTCAGCTGCTGTGCAGTGAAAAAGGATTTCAGGTGGCTTATTTGCTAATCACTGGACAGCATGTACAGGGGTACAGCCCCAACAGACTGCTTGGGATGCTGGGCAGTGCTAAGTGTTCCTACTCCTCTCCATCCTGGAGATCACCTCACTGCTGAACTTCCTGTTACACTGAAGGGCAGGGGCATTGCTAACACTGCTGTCCAGGACACTTGCACTACACCTAAAGACTGTCGTTCCAAGTGCGAACACTGCTCACGCTTCCTTGCACATTGCCTCTGAATGAGAAAGGCAGAGCAGGGAATTTGATGTGTGTTTCCAAAATAAATTAAGCCACGCTGGCTGCTGCCTGATAGGCGCTATATCAGATGCTAGAAGGAGAAGGGGAAAGAGGTGAGCATTGTCAATAGGGGGGGAAGGTGTGTGTAGTGCAGAGATATATAGATGAATAGAGGCTGAGTATAGAAGAGAGCTGTGGATAACAGTGGGGGGACTAGGTGCAGAGGCGGGAACTGTGGATGGGTGGGGGCTGGTTGCCAAAGTGAGAGCTGTGGACAGAGGTTACCGAAGCGAGATGTGTAGGAGGAATTCGGAGCTGGGTTATGAAGAGGGGGTGAGATGTGGATGGGGATGCAGAGGTGAGATGTGGGATGAGAAATGGACAGGGACACAGAGGTGAGATGTGGGATGAGAAATGGACAGGGATGTGGACGGGGACACAGAGGTGAGATGTAGGATGGGAAATGGACAGGGATGTGGACGGGGACACAGAGGTGAGATGTAGGATGGGAAATGGACAGGGATGTGGACGGGGACACAGAGGTGAGATGTAGGATGGGAAATGGACAGGGATGTGGACGGGGACACAGAGGTGAGATGTAGGATGGGAAATGGACAGGGACGCAGGTAAGATGTGGTCGAGGTTTCAGAGGTGAGATGTGGGATCAGAAATGGACGGGGATGCAGGGGTTAGATGTGGGATGAGAAATGAACAGGGACACAGAGGTGAGATGTGCAGGGGGATGCAGAGGTGAGAAATAGATGGAAAAACAGGTGAGATGTGGACGGGAATGTAGAGGTGAAATGTGGGATGAAAAATGGATGGGGACACAGAGGTGAGATGAGGAATGGGTAGGGACACAGAGGTGGGATTTGGGATGACAAATGGATGGGGAAACGTGGGATGTGGATGGGAGCACAGAGGTCGGATGTAGGATGAGAAATAAACGGGGACACAGAGGTGAGATGTAAGATGAGAAATGGACAGGGATGCAGAGGTGAGATGTGGGATGAGAAATGGACAGGGACGCAGAGGTGAGATGTGGGATGAGAAATGGACAGGGACGCAGATGTGGGATGAGAAACAGATGGAGACGCAGAGGTGAGATGAAGAATGGACGGGGACGCAGAGCTGAGATGTGTAATGAGAAATGGATGGGAATGCAAAGGTGAGATGTGGGATGAGAAATGAACAGGGACGCAGAGGTAAAATGTTGGGTGAGATGTGGACGAGGATGCAGAGGTGAGATAGGGGATGAGAAATGGACAGAGACAGAGGTGAGATGTAGGATGAGAAATGAATGGGGACACAGAGGTGAGATTAGGAATGGGCGGGGAAGCAGAGGTGAGATGTGGGATGAGAAATGGGCAGGGAAACAGGTGAAATGTGGATGGGGCAGAGGTGAGATGTAGGATGAGAAATGGATGGGGACGCAGAGGTGAAATGTGTAATAAGAAATAAACGGGGGAAGCAGAGGTGAGATGTGGATGGAGATGCAGAGGTGAGATGTGGACGGGGAATGGAAAGGGACAGGGAAATGTGGATGGGGCGCAGAGGTGAGATGTGGGAAGAGAAAAGGTCAGGGACGCAGAGGTGAGATGTGGAAGAGAAAAGGTCAGGGACACAGAGGTGAGATGTGGGAAGAGAAATGGACAGGGACGCAGAGGTGAGATGAAAAATGGACAGGGACACAGGTGAGATGTGGACGGGGATGCAGAGGTGAGATGCAGGAAGACAAATGGACGGGGACACAGAGGTCAGATGAAGAACAGACAGGGACACAGAGGTGAGCGGTGTAATGAGAAATGGATGTGGACGCAGATGTGGGATGAGAAATGGAAGGGGATGCAGAGGTGAGAGATGAGATGTGGGATGAGAAATGGACGGGAATGCAGAGGTAAAATGTGGGATGATAAATAACAATACAGAGTGAGGCTGTACTCATCTGAAATGGGTCTGATAAAGTGCCAGCATGCTGATAAATAAAAAAAAAAATATTGAAATGATAATGTGCTAGTACAAAATGCAGTAGATGAGCAAAAAATACTGAAGTAAAAAATGTAGTCAAGTGACAGCATGCTGATAGTTTAATGAATAATAAAATGATGTGCTGATAAAAAAACCAAATCCAGTAAATGGTCAAAATTTCCAATAAAAAGAATACCACAGACTCTGTGAAAATAAATGTGACTTCCAAAATTGCTAGGGAGTAAAAATGCAAACATAAACAGTATTCAAAAGTGTTAAAACAAATCCTAGATAAATATATGTGACTCCAAGCAATGGTGAATATTGAACATGAAGCCGTAGTGCATTAAATTGATATAAGCGACCAGTGCATCAAATTCAATTCATATACAGGTCCTTCTCAAAAAATTAGCATATTGTGATAAAGTTCATTATTTTCTGTAATGTACTGATAAACATTAGACTTTCATATATTTTAGATTCATTACACACAACTGAAGTAGTGCAAGCCTTTTATTGTTTTAATATTGATGATTTTGGCATACAGCTCATGAAAAACCCAAAATTCCTATCTCAAAAAATTAGCATATCATGAAAAGGTTCTCTAAATGAGCTATTGACCTAATCATCTGAATCAACTATCTAACTCTAAACACCTGCAAAAGATTCCTGAGGCTTTTAAAAACTCCCAGCCTGGTTCATTACTCAAAACCGCAATCATGGGTAAGACTGCCGACCTGATTGCTGTCCAGAAGGCCATCATTGACACCCTCAAGCAAGAGGGTAAGACACAGAAAGAAATTTCTGAACGAATAGGCTGTTCCCAGAGTGCTGTATCAAGGCACCTCAGTAGGAAGTCTGTGGGAAGGAAAAAGTGTGGCAGAAAACGCTGCACAACAAGAAGAGGTGACCGGACCCTGAGGAAGATTGTGGAGAAGGACAGATTCCAGACCTTGGGGGACCTGCGGAAGCAGTGGACTGAGTCTGGAGTAGAAACATCTAGAGCCACCGTGTACAGGCGTGTGCAGGAAATGGGCTACAGGTGCCGCATTTGAACCAGAAACAGCGGCAGAAGCGCCTGACCTGGGCTACAGAGAAGCAGCACTGGACTGTTGCTCAGTGGTCCAAAGTACTTTTTTCGGATGAAAGCAAATTTTGCATGTCATTCGGAAATCAAGGTGCCAGAGTCTGGAGGAAGACTGGGGAGAGGGAAATGCCAAAATGCCTGAAGTCCAGTGTCAAGTACCCACAGTCAGTGATGGTCTGGGGTGCCATGTCAGCTGCTGGTGTTGGTCCACTGTGTTTTATCAAGGGCAGGGTCAATGCAGCTAGCTATCAGGAGATTTTGGAGCACTTCATGCTTCCATCTGCTGAAAAGCTTTATGAAGATGAAGATTTCATTTTTCAGCACGACCTGGCACCTGCTCATAGTGCCAAAACCACTGGTAAATGGTTTACTGACCATGGTATTACTGTGCTCAATTGGCCTGCCAACTCTCCTGACCTGAACCCCATAGAGAATCTGTGGGATGTTGTGAAGAGAAAGTTGAGAGACGCAAGACCCAACACTCTGGATGAGCTCAAGGCCGCTATCGAAGCATCCTGGGCCTCCATAACACCTCAGCAGTGCCACAGGCTGATCGCCTCCATGCCACGCCGCATTGAAGCAGTCATTTCTGCAAAAAGATTCCCGACCAAGTATTGAGTGCATAACTGAACATAATTTTTTGAAGGTTGACTTTTTTTGTATTAAAAACACTTTTCTTTTATTGGTCGGATGAAATATGCTAATTTTTTGAGATAGGAATTTTAGGTTTTCATGAGCTGTATGCCAAAATCATCAATATTAAAACAATAAAAGGCTTGCACTACTTCAGTTGTGTGTAATGAATCTAAAATATGAAAGTCTAATGTTTATCAGTACATTACAGAAAATAATTAACTTTATCACAATATGCTAATTTTTTGAGAAGGACCCGTATAGTTAATAAATAAATAGATGAGTGAGAAGGATATTAAAAAATAGTCAATTAATATAAAAAGTGTCGCAAGCTTGATTGATAATAAACACTTTGTGGATAATGTGCTAAATACTAGGTAAACTCCAACACCAAGTGGTAGAAGCAGAGGATTACCTCACTCTTCTGAGTGTACTACACCCTTACTTTCCTGCTGTAAGGCAACAGCACAAAGTGAAGATACTGGCAATCTTGGGATAAATTCCAGATGGATCAACATCCTGGCAGCTCCAGTCATAGATAAAACACAAGCAAGGAATGCAGTATAGTGTAGTAATTTATATCATTTATTTGGGAAAAAAACAATGTAGTACCTTACATTTAGGTAGATGGTAGATAGTGATGATATGTTGCAGCGTCTGTGTGGCCCGCACTTCTGGGTTTAGCCTATCGTCTAACGTCCCGTCGCGTATTGTCACGGTCACGTGACTTCCTCAGGGGATGATGATAGGCTAAAGGACTAAAGTTCTTAAATAGCAGGCCAAATCCGGTCTCCATTTTATCAGAGATTCATGTTGATTAATAAGGCATTAAATAGCAACCATTATATTGTAACCGGCTGGGTGAGAAGCTATGTCCTTAACAACAAAAAAGTGACAGTCTTAAAAGTTGAAATACAGACTGGGGACCTACAATGTCTTCTTTTAAGGTGTCTAACGGTCCGGTACCCAGTACTTCTAATTCTATGCAGTTTTGACGGCCTCAGCCATCTGGGTCTAGAGGCAAACCTCCAGGTCAAGGGCAGAAGAAGCCCAGGACCCAGAGGCCTACTAAGCCTAGATCTAAATCTACCTTATGAAGGGGCGCCCCCTTGGCTGGGGGGAAGGCTACTACAGTTCTCAGATGCCTGGGAAGAAGTGATTAGGGACAGCTGGGTTGTTTCCATGGTGTTGCAGGGGTACAGATTGAATTCCTGAATGTTTACGCCTTCTCCAGGTTTTTAAGGTCCAATATACCCGCAGACTTGTTAAAAAAATCTTTTTTTTTTTTTTCAGACTAGGTGTCAAACTGGCAGCCCTCCAGCTGTTGCGGAATTACAAGTCCCATGAGGAACTGCAAAGCTGACAGTTACAAGCATGACTCCCACAGGCAGAGGCATGATGGGACTTGTGGTTCCCCAACAGCTGGAGGGCCGCCAGTTTGACACCCCTGAGCAGTGATTACAGAAGTTCCAGCCGATGAAAAGTTCAGGGGCTTCTACTCAAATATGTTTGTAGTCCCCAAACTAAACGGAGATGTGAGACCTATTCTGGATCTCAAAGCCCTAAATCATTTTCTAAACATTCACACATTTCGAATGGAGTAAATTCATTCAGTCGTTGCTTTTCTGCGAGGAGGAGAATTTTTGGCATTTATAGACATCAAAGATGCATACCTACACATGCCAATTTTTCAGGTCCACCAAAGATTTCTGCGGTTTTCGGTGGGAGACCGTCATTTTCAGTTCGTGGCTCTGCCCTTCAGGTTAGCCACGGCTCAGTGAGTTTTTCTGGCTCTGGTATTGGCAATACTAAGATCTCAGGGGATTGCGGTTATAGGATACCTGGACGATCTATTACTCATAAATCATTTGGCTTCAAGTCTAAGCCAGAATGTGTTTCGGGCAGTTAGGTATTTATAACGTCTGGGTTGGATCCTGAATTTGGCAAAGTCGGTGTTACAGCCGGTTTGGAGTCTAGAATATTTGGCTCTCCTGTTGGACACAGCGCAGGCAAAGGTGTTTTTGCTGCCAAGAAAGGTCAAGACCATGAAGAATCTTGTCTGGATCGTAAAAGGTAGGAAATACCCTTCTGTACACCTTTGCATTAAGTTGCTAGGAAAGATGGAAGCAGTTCCTTATGCTTAGTTCCATGCCAGACCATTACAGAACCACTTTTTGTCAGCCTGGAACAAAAAGATCCAGGCCCTAGATTGTCACATTGTTCTGTTCCCAGGGGTGCGTCAGAGCCTCAGTTGGTGGTTGGTAACCAGGAATTTGGAGAAGGGGAAATCTTTTCTACCAGTGGTCTGGAAATTGGTGACCACAAAAGCCAGTCTCTCTGGATGGGGAGCAGTTCTGGAGGAAGCTACTCTCAAAGGAAAATGGCCCTAGTTAGAAAAGAGCTTGCCCATCAATATCCTGGAAATTCAAGCAGCTTGCCTGGCTATAAGGTTCTGGACTACCAGACTACAAGGTTGCCCCGTCAGGATCCAGTCCGACAACGCTACGGTGGTGGCCTATATCAGCCACCAGGGGGCACCAAGAGTGAGACAGCCCAGAAGGAGGTGGACCACATCCTATCTAGGGCCGAGAAATTTGTGCTATAGTATTTAGGCAGTATTTATTCCGGGGGTAGACAACTGGCAGGCGGACTTTCTGAGTCACCAGCAGATGTTTCCAGGGGAGTGGTCTCTACATCCCGAGATCTTTTCATCGATTTGTCAGTGCTGGGGTGTCCCGGACATAGATCTGTTGGCATCCAGGTTCAACAACAAGTTGGACAGATTTGTGTACAGGACCAGGGATCCACTCACAGTTGGAGCGGATGCCTTAGTGACTTCCTGGGATCAGTTCTCCCTGATCTATGCCTTTCCCCTAGTCCAGCTGCTGCCACAACTACTACACAGGATTCAGGAAAACCAGTAATCCTGGTGGCTCCCGCTTGGCCCAGAAGGACTTGGTACACGCAAATTGTAAGGCTGGCGGTTGAAAGGCCATAGGTCCTTCCTCTACACCCGGACCTGCTCTCTCAAGGTCTGATTTTTCATCCTGCTTTAGTGCCGGTTCACACTAATACAACTTGTCAGGCGACTTGGTCAGCCTGGCAAGTCGCGCACCGTCGCGGTCCATTGAGTAGTACAGGACTGGTTCTAATAGGAGTGACACAAGTAGCTCCAACTTAGAAAAAGGGTCCTGTACTACTTCGGGGCAACCTGGAGCGACTTGCATAGACATTCATTTTATGAAGTCCATGCAAGTCGCGCCGAAGTCGCGCTGCACACGACTTCACAGGTCGCCCCCTAAGTCGGAGCGACGTAGTGTGAACGTTTTGGCTATTGAAGCCAGGATTTTGAGGGAGCGGGGAATCTCTGGTCCTGCAGTTTCTACTATGATAAATTCTGGGAAACCAGCCTCTAAGAACATTTATTACAGAGTCTGGAACTATTACATTTCCTGGTGTGTGGCCAGGAAGTGGCATCCCCGTAAATATTTCATCGGGAAAATTCTAACATTTTTTGCAAATAGGGGTAGAAATGAAGCTGGCCTTAGGCACGATTAGGGTCAGATTTCAGCCTTATCGGTCTTCTTTCAAAGACCAATTGCTTCACATTCCTTAGTTTGAGCCTTTATACAAGGGGTAATTTGTATGCTTCTGCCAATTAGGCCACTCTTGTGCTCTTGGGAGATAAATTTAGTTCTGTCGGTCCTACAGAAACAACCCTTTAAGCCCATTCGGCATATTCCTCTGGTTCTTTTGACAAGAAAGTTAGTCTTTTTGGTTGCAGTAACATCAGGAAGGAGGGTGTCAAAATCAGTGGCTCTTTCTTGTAAGGAGCCATTCTTGCCCAAGGTGGTGTCAAGTTTTCCTTTGAATCAAGACATCACACTGCCTTCCTTCCTTCTAAATCCTCAAACTGCAGAGGAAAAGTTGTTACATGCTCTCGATGTAGTATGAACAATCAGAGTCTATTTAGAGATGTCAGATCAGATTCAGAATACCGATTCTTTGTTTGTGCTGTCAGAAGGGCCTAGGAAAGGGCAGGCAATGTCTAAGTCCACTATCTCCCAATGGATTTGCCAGGTCATTATCCAGGCTTATGGTTTAAAGGGGAAGGCCCCACCTTTTTGGGCACACTCTACCAGAAGTGTAAGTGCCTCAAGGGCAGTTCGCCATCAAGTGTCTATGGCTCAGATTTGCAAGGCCGTTACTTGGTCAATACATACATTCACTAGATTTTAGCAGGTGAATGTTAGGGCCCAGGAGGATACTGCTTTTGGCCGCAGTGTGCTGCAGGCAGCTGTAATGATCTTTCAATCTGATGGCGGTTTTCCTTATCAGTGTCCCCCCTCCCCTCAAGTGCATTGCTTTGGGACATCCCAGATAGTAATTATTATGGCTGCTCTGTGTCCCGTGATGTACAATGAAGAAAATTGGGTTTTCCTACATTCTAATCTGTAAAATCCATTTCTTGGGGTACATCACGGGATAGAGGTCCCTCCCCTCTTATCTGAGAAGTTTATTGCGTGCTAGAAAACTGAGGTACTTCTTGTATGGGAGGGGTTATATAGAGGGGGACTTCCTGTCTTTTTGGTTTGCCAGTGTCCATTCCCCTTTAGGTGGCATATAACCCAGATAGTAATTATTATGGCTACTCTGTGTTCCGTGATGTACTCCAAGAAATTGATTTTACAGGTAAGAATGTAGGAAAATTCCATTTTTTTTTTAGTTTGGAAAGCAAGCCCCTATACTTTTTTCACTGCACCACCAGATCAGACAGGCTTGTTCATATGTATGTTGGCTCAAGGCAAGGACATAGCAAATACTAAAGCCGGCCATGAATGGGTTGAAATTTGTCTGGTTCCATGTATGGGTAGGCTGGTTGAAATGCAGTCGAATGCTTGAGTTGATATTACTACGGATAGTCCTTCTATATTCCCCATCTCTGTCCTCCCCTTTTCCTCCAAACTCCTTGAACGTCTGGTCTAAAACCAACTGAGTGACTACCTCACTGAGAATAACTTTCTTGATCCCTTTTAGTCTGGTTTTCGCCCTTAACACTTCACAGAAACTACTCTCCTAAAACTTACAATTTACTAATATCAAAAACCAATGGACACTATAATAAACTCCTACTTCTGGACCTTTAGGATGCCTTTGATACGGTTGACCACCCCCTCCTCCTCAAAAAACTTTACTCCGTGAATGTACTCTTAGCTGGTTCTCATCCTACCTATCCCACCACACCTTCAGTGTCACTTACAATTTGACTATCTCCTACTCTGTCCACTTTTAGGTGATCCCTGGAAACCTATTTTGCCTTCACCTAACAACTGTACTTTTATTTTCCCCATCAGCTCTTTCCCCACACTTATTACCTTTTGTATCACTTGACCCTCTCGCTTAGATTGTAAGCTCTAAGGAGCAGGGCCCTCTAAATCCTCCTGTATTGAATTTTATTCTAACTGTTGGTGCTTTACAAATCCTGTATAATAATAATAATCTGCTGAGGAGCTGTATGAAGCTCTTTAAAGCCAAGCTGCTTATTTGGCATTATGAACTATGCCGCCAGGACTTCACCACTCTAGAGCAGGGGTTTCCAAACTTTGTGGGAGGAATAGTGCTCCGTCATTGGTGTTGTTGGGAGGAATAGTGCCCCTTTATTGGTGTCAGTGGGAGGAATAGGGCCTCATCATCGGTATCAGTGGGAGGAATAGTGCCCCATTGTGGTATCAGTGGGAGGAATAGTGTCCCATTGTGGTATCAGTGGGAGGAATAGTATCCCATTGTGGTGTCAGCGGGAGGAATAGTGCCTCATTGTGGTGTCAGCGGGAGGAATAGTGCCCCATTATTGGTGTCAGTGAGAGGAATAGTGCCAGCGGGAGTAATAGTGCCCCATTATTGGTGTCAGTGGGAGGAATAGGGCCCCATTACTGCGCGCGGGAGCTGCCAGTTACGACATGGGCGGCCGTTCCTTCAGAGCGCATGCGCCGATGACGTCATTGACTGCATGCAATGTAAATATCTCCTTAACGGTGCAAGTTTAAGAGTTACTTATAGCAGCTATAGGTAAAAGTGATCAAAGTGGGTTTACAACCACTTTAATTACCACCTTAATCAGAAACAGAACCTGTGTAAATAATATGTGTCCTGGTTTAAAGGAATGATGTGGGAGAACCCTAGTGCGGTATCTGTAGGTGACTAGCAAACGGCCCCAAAATAAATACTGCAGTCAAGCCATCAGAAAGTTCCAAACTAGTGGTCATGCTATCAAACAAGTTTTTTTTGTGTTGGAAATTGTAGACGGAAACATTATTAGACACAATACGAAACCTACAAAATAATTATTATACAAATGTGTCATGCACACCCCCCTCTACCATATCTTACAATACGGTGGGATTTTACTGTGGAAATTTAAAGATACAGAGCCCCAAATATCACCCCTTAGGCTACAAACTGACATTTTCGCAATACTTCAAAATTGGTCAGAAAGGAAATCTCCCATTGGACCAATACGTTTACAATGCAGATGTGTCATACACACCCCCCTCTACCATATCTTACAATACGGTGGGATTTTACTGTGGAAATTTAAAGATACAGAGCCCCAAAAATTACCCCTTAGGCTACAAATTGACATTTTTTCAAAAATGTTAAATGGGAGAAAAATAAAATCTCCCATTGGACCAATACGTTTACAATGCAGATGTGTCATACACACCCCCCTCTACCATATCTTACAATACGGTGGGATTTTACTGTGGACATTTAAAGATAAAAAGCCCCAAATATCACCCCATTGACTACAAATTGACATTATTTCAAAATTGTTAAATGGGAGAAAAATAGAATCTCCCATTGGACCAAGACGTTTACAATGCAGGTTTGTCATACACACGCCCCTCTACCATATCTTACAATACGGTCGGATTTTACTGTGGAAATTTAAAGATACAGAGCCCCAAATATCACCCCTTAGGCTACAAACTGACATTTTTGCAATACTTCAAAATGGGTCACACATAAAATCTCCCATTGGACCAATACGTTTACAATGCAGATGTGTCATACACAGCCCTCTCTACCATATCTTACAATACGGTGGGATTTTACTGTGGAAATTTAAAGATACAGAGCCCCAAATATAACCTCTTAGGCTAAAAACTGACATTTATGCAATACTTCAAAGCTATTGCGTTTACTAACTAAGGGAAAGATTTCTGTCATTTTTGGTATTTTTTTTTTTTAACGTGTAATGGCGGCGATCTGCGATTTTTTTGCTGGACTGCGACATTGCAGCAGACAGATCGGACCCTTGACTGACATTTTTGACACTTTTGGGGGTACCAGTGACATTACTACAGTAATCAGTGCTATAAATATGCACTGTTACTGTAAAAATGACACTGGCAGGGAAGGGGTTAATTTTATTGGAGAGGGAGGGGTTAATGTATGCCTGGTGCTTACTGACATGTGTGGGGGGAGGTGACTGAGTGACACAGCGACAGACCGCCGCTCCTCCCCTGGCCCGACTCTGCTGTGACTGAATACAGCGGGAGCGAGCCTCCGGCGGCGCGCGTGCGCCGCCCACAAGGGGAGGAGTCCAGTGACGTAGGTCTACGTCACTGGACGGGAACTAACCACTTTGCCGCAGTAGAGCTCGAGTGAGCGGTCGGCAAGTGGTTAAAGATAAAGAGCCCCAAATATCATCCCATTGACTAAAAATTGACATTTTTTCAAAATTGTTAAATGGGAGAAAAATAAAATCTCCCATTGGACCAATACGTTTACAATGCAGATGTGTCATACACACCCCCCTCTACCATATCTTACAATACGGTGAGATTTTACTGTGGAGATTTAAAGATACAGACACCCAAATATCACCCCTTAGGCTACAAATTGACATTTTCGCAATACTTCAAAATGGGTCAGAAAGGAAATCTCCCAGTGGACCAATACGTTTATAATGCAGATGTGTCCTACACACCCCCCTCTACGATATCTTACAATACGGTTGGGTTTTACTGTGGACATTTAAAGATACAGCCACCCAAATATCACCCCTTAGGCTACAAATTTAAATTTTCGCAATACTTCAAAATGGGTCAGACATAAAATCTCCCATTGGACCAACACGTTTACAATGCAGATGTGTCATACACACCCCCCTCTATGATATTTTACAATATGGTGGGATTTTACTGTGGAAATTTAAAGATACAGAGCCCCAAATATCAATCCATTGACTACAAACTGACATTTTCGCAATACTTTGAAATGCGTCAGCAGGGAAATCTCCCATTGGACCAATATGTTTACAATGCAGATGTGTCATACACACCCCCCTCTACCATATCTTACAATACGGTGAGATTTTACTGTGGAGATTTAAAGATACAGACACCCAAATATCACCCCTTAGGCTACAAATTGACATTTTCGCAATACTTCAAAATGGGTCAGAAAGGAAATCTCCCAGTGGACCAATACGTTTATAATGCAGATGTGTCCTACACACCCCCCTCTACGATATCTTACAATTCGGTTGGGTTTTACTGTGGAAATTTAAAGATACAGCCACCCAAATATCACCCCTTAGGCTACAAATTTAAATTTTCGCAATACTTCAAAATGGGTCAGACATAAAATCTCCCATTGGACCAACACGTTTACAATGCAGATGTGTCATACACACCCCCCTCTATGATATTTTACAATATGGTGGGATTTTACTGTGGAAATTTAAAGATACAGAGCCCCAAATATCAATCCATTGACTACAAACTGACATTTTCGCAATACTTTGAAATGCGTCAGCAGGGAAATCTCCCATTGGACCAATATGTTTACAATGCAGATGTGTCATACACACCCCCCTCTACCATATCTTACAATACAGTACAATTTTACTGTGGGAATTTAAAGATACAGAGCCCCAAATATCACCCCTTAGGCTACAAACTGACATTTTCGCAATTCTTCAAAATGGATCAGACATGAAATCTCCCATTGGACCAATACGTTTACAATGCAGATGTGTTTGTAGTCAACAGGTTGATATTTGGGGCTCTGTATCTTTAAATCCCCACAGTAAAATCCCACCGTATTGTAAGATATGGTAGGGGGTGTATGACATCTGCATTGTAAACGTGTTGGTTCAATGGGAGATTTCATGTCTGACCCATTTTGAAGTATTGCGAAAATGTCAATTTGTAGCCTAAGGGGTGATATTTGGGTGTCTGTATCTTTAAATCTCCACAGTAAAATCTCACCGTATTGTAAGATATGGTAGAGGGGGGTGTGTATGACACATCTGCATTGTAAACGTATTGGTCCAATGGGAGATTTTATGTGTGACCCATTTTGAAGTATTGCAAAAATGTCAGTTTGTAGCCTAAGGGGTGATATTTGGGGCTCTGTATCTTTAAATTTCCACAGTAAAATCTCACCGTATTGTAAGATATGGTAGAGGGGGGTGTGTATGACAAACCTGCATTGTAAACGTATTGGTCCAATGGGAGATTTTATTTTTCTCCCATTTAACATTTTTGAAAAAATGTCAGTTTGTAGCCTAAGGGGTGATATTTGGGGCTCTGTATCTTTAAATGTCCACAGTAAAATCCCACCGTATTGTAAGATATGGTAGAGGGGGGTGTGATGACACATTTGTGTAATAATTATTTCGTAGGTTTCATATTGTGTCAAATAATGTTTCCGTCTACAATTTCCAACACAAAAAAAAAACTTGTCTGATAGCATGACCACTAATTTGGAACTGTCTGATGGCTTGACTTCAGTACAATAAAGAGCTATGGCTCTGGGTACTATGCATATAGCCGCATGCTATATGAACCATTGTCACACAGTGTCATAATCACTATGCAGAGCACACTCCTACTGATAGATTTCTCTGCAATACATATGGACCTCTAGGTGTGTGTGTATACACATTGGTAACAAAACGGCACCCATTACACGAACCGAGGAACCTGTGAGAACACCCGGACTTCCCTAATAAGGTGACGTCACAACACTAGCGGCCACGACCACCGATCCTTCTCCTGTTTGCGTCACGCAGGTGTGCCCTCACGACACGCCCTCCACAAATCCAGCGTAAATCCCTAGGACCCGCCCACTATACCTGTCACGCTTCTTCTACCGGTGACAGCGTGGGCGTGCACTCCACGGGAAGAGGCGTGGCTAGGAGAAGGAGGAAGCCGGACGGACAGTGATTGGTGGAAGGTGGAGGAAAGTGTCGTCACGCTGTGAGGTTCCCGGAAGTGTCGTGTGTAAGTGAGAGCAGTGAGACAGGAGAGTGAGCGGAGGAGGCTGTGCTCAGCTGACTGGCAGCAAGATAGAGAAGTCTCTTCTCTGTGTAGGACTGCTGTGTGAACCCGGACGTCCCCCTTCTAGAGCCGCCGTCACACCGACACCGCTTCCCTGCCAGCAGACATGACAACCCGCTCAGAGAGGGAGAAGGCCCAGAAGCTGAACGAGCAGCACCAGGCCATCCTGGCTCGTATGCTGAGGGAGGAGGACAACAAGTACTGCGCAGACTGCGAGGCCAAGGGTAAGGTGGTGAGGGGGGGGGGGGATATGCTATGAATGAACAGCTGTCATTGTGGTCAGTCACTGACACCCCACTTCCTCCATTCATGGCTCGGATCAGTCCCACTCTGGATCTGCTTGGTTGTTGTGCAGCACTAACAGTCCTTCTTTCATACTGGAATTCTGTGCTGTACTAGAAGTTTCCTTAGGGTCACCACACACGTTACAATCAGACCTGTGTGATCTGAGGACCTACCTGAATAATCCAATCAGACTGGCCCCTGCACTACATAGTAGTTAGGTCTATAGGAGATTGTACTATTCCATTGAAAGGTGTGTGGTGGCCTTACGTGGTGCGATAAAACTGATCAATGTTCTATTCTACATTTTGGTTGAATCCTAATTAATGGAGCAAGGCTAAAATGGCATGGCTTAGGAATGAGCAACAGATGGTTATGGGTTCGATCAGCCTAAGACAATCAGACGTGGTGGGGAAATAATCGATTGTACAGGGTCAATTAATGGTGTTTTTTTACACCCTTGTTTATCACTATCGAGCTGCATGTAAGGGTACCAAAGACTCCATTCATTGACCTGTATGTCTAGTTATTATAACATCATCACAACCCATTGACTAAGGTCAAATGAAACCATCACTATCTGTTGTTTATTGCTCTGTTTTCCATTCTTGTCTTCCACTGAGGTCCAATCTGATCCTTTTTATTAAATCAGACAATCATCAGTCTTATCACACCATGTACAGTAAACCCCCCCTCCATTGCGGGGGTTACGTTCCGGACCCAGCCGCGAAAAGTGAAATTCCGCGAAATAGAAAAACCCTATTAAAATGCATTGTAGGCATGTTTTTTTACTGTCACTGTACGTGTAGAAGCATTTTAAGGTCATTAAACACACTTTTAAAACAATAGAAACTCATTTAAACACATAAAAGATACTTAGAGACAGAGCAAGAGCTATGAAAAACACAAAAATCTTTCATTTTTAATGATTTATATAGTAAAATAACATTACAAAAAAAAACGCAAATTACCGGGACCGCAAAAACTGAACCGCGATGTAGCGGGGGATTACTGTATAGCCACCACTAGAGATTCCCCATACCTACCTGATGGATGTGAAAGGTATGCACAGCTATGACACATCTAATTGCCTACCGCATACATGGAATGTTTTGGTTTAGTCAGCTTGCTATTAGCCATAGTCGGTGGTTTTGGCATTGCTCATTACACTTCTCTTTGTTATTTCCTCTTTAACCTATTGCTATCTGTAATATAAATGATAGGTAATCCTATAAATGTTTCATTACAACAAAGCTGTTTTGTATGATAAAGATAGCTGGATTTAACACTGAAACTGCTGAAAGGATTACTTTTTTAAGGGATCTCTAATAAAGACTAGTCACTGCGGTGCTTTCTCCTTCTGCAAGGGGACTGGTCTTGTCTCTGGCCCCCTCCTGTAGTTGTCTGCAGACAGCTTGTGGTGGGTGGGTAGGCCTGCTAGACTGCACCCACAGCTCTGCCCTGTGCACAGGCTATATTCAGCACAGTGATGATGTACTACATGCAAGGGTGATGACTGGGTTTGCAATGATATTTGGCGCTCTCATAGTGTATTTCTATTCGTCATGGCTGCGGAGAAATATATTTAAGTGCCGGTTCACATTTGTGCGATCACAGAGATCTCATGTAATTCAGAGCGCACTGCTCCTAAAATTACATGCAATGTCTGTGCGGTACAAATTTCAGCCATACAGTTTGTATGGCTGAATTCGCACCGCAATTGCACTAAACACACACATGACCCTTTTTTTTTATCCGCAGCAGAATCGGATCACATGGTGGTTCACACTAGTGCGATCTGTTTCTGTGCGAACTTGCATATCGCACTGCAATATGCGATCTCAACTGGGGTGTCGTTAACTTTTAATTGACACCCCCAGCGTATCTCATATATCAGTGTGAACTGCCAGGGGTGCGGATGCGATGCGGGAACACACTGCATATTCTCAGCGTTCCCGCATTGCAGAAGTGTGAACCGGCACTAAGTAGAAGCTTTGTGCCCAGAGTTCAGCTTTAAAGCTTCTCTGAGCTTTAAAGTGATTGTAAATGATCACCTTGTAAAACAACCCATTCACTTTTTAAAATCGAAGTGAAAGGTAAGGGCTCTTTCTCACGATCCGTGCTGCTCAGTGGGGATCGATCCGCTGAGCCGGCGGATGACAGCTCCGTCTCCGCTTGCAGTGCGGAGAGGGAGGTGTCACAGCTCCCGCTGCTCTCTATGAGGGATCGGATGAGAGCGGACAGATGGTCCGCTCTCATCCGATCCCTGAACGGAAGGAAAAATAGGGTTTCCATCTGTCCAGATTTCACGGAAACAGGATCGGATACGGATGGCAGCGGGTGTCAGCGGAGGTGTCTCCGCTGACATCCGCTGCCCCATAGAGCTGCATGGAGGATCCGATCAGATCCGCCTAAAAAAACTGACAGGCGGATCTGATCGGATCGCCCGTGTGAAAAAGCCCTTAAACTTGTGTATAGAAAAAAAAAAGGATATTTTGAAATTGGTGACAGCAGCACATCTAAAAAAATTTGGGGTAGGGCCATGTTTACCACAGGAAAGCTCCCCCTCTTCTTTTAAGTCTTTAAATGTCTGGGAACCGAGGAGACTAACTGCTGGAGTTTTGGGAGAAGAATGTTGTCCCATTATTGCCTGATATAGGGTTCTAACTGCTCAACAGTCCTAGGTCATCTTTGTCGTCTTTTTCATTTCAAAATACACTAAATATTTTCCATTGGTGAAAGGTCTGGACTGCAGGCAGGCCAGTTAAGCACCCTGGCTCTTCTACTACAAAGTCATGCTGTTGTCATATTTGTAGTATGCAGTTTAGCATTGTCCTGCTGAAATATGCAAGGCCTTCCCTGAAAAAGATGTCTTCTAGATGGGAGCATATGCTGCTCTAAAACCTAGATTTATCTTTCAGCATTGATAGTGCCTTTCCAGATGTGTAAGCTGCCCATTCCGTATGCACTAATGCACCCCTACACCATCAGAGATGAGCACTGATAACAATCCCTGGAAAGTCCCTCTCCTCTTTAGTCCAGAATAGGCAGCACCCATGGTTCCCAAAAATGTCACATTTTGATTCTGCTGATCATAGAACAGTTTTCCACTTTGCAGTGAACCATTTTAAATGAGATTTGGCCCAGAGAAGACGGCAGTGTTTCTGGATCATGTTCAGATATGGCTTCTTTGCATGATTGAGCTTTACCTTGCATTCTGGATGGAACAGCGAAATTTGTTCCGACAGTGATTTTTGGAAGTATTCCTGAGCCAGTGCAGTGATGTTAATCACAGAATGATGCTTGTTTTTAATGCAGTGCTGTCTGAGGGCCATTGACATCCAATATTGTGTTTCAACCTTATCCCTTGCACACAGTTCTCTCCAGATTCCCAGAATCTTTTCATACTATGTAGTGTACTATAGATAACCATTTATGTAAAGTCTTTGCAATTTTACATTGAGGAACATAATTCTGAAATTGTTTGATTAATTTTTAGACGCAGCTTTTTATAGATTGGTAAACCTCTGCCTATCTTTACTTCTGAGGCAATCTGACACTAAGATGTTCTTTTTACACCCAATCATTTTACTGACATGTTGCCAATTAACCAAATTATTTGAAAAATGTTCTTCTAGCTCCTCCTTGTTAGTACCAATTACTTTGCCAGCCCTTTGTTGCCCTGTTCCAACTTTTTTGAGACTTGTTGCTGACATTAATTTTAAAATTCCTTTTTTAACATTTTTATTTTCCTAAAATGGTTTATTTGAACATTTAAAATGTTTTCTATTGTGACTAAAATACAGGTTTGAGATGTACATATCGCATTCTAACTTTATGTACTGTAGATTTTACACAGCGTCCCAACTTTTTTTTGGAATATTACATAAATGAATAAAAGCTGACCATTGTAAATATCCCTGTTCGTATGAAATGATTTGTCTAAAGTTGAACTTAACCACTTACCGCCCGCCCGCCGTCATATGACGGCGGGACGGTGCGGCTATTATCCTGGGCGGACGTCATATGACGTGACCCAGGAAATGCACGGCAGGCGCGCGATCGCGGGCGCGCCGCCGTGCACTGCCGGTGTCGGGGTGTCCCCGGGACACCCCCCGTCACCGGCAGGGGGGAAACAGCCACTGGGCGTGGCTGTTTCCCTCGTGATCGGCTGTGTTCCAATGACACAGCCGATCACAATGGAGGCGGCCGGGAGATGACCGCGCATGCGCGATCGGGAGCGCGCAGCGCGGTCATGTCGGTGGCACTGTGTTCCGTAGGAACACAGCTGTCACCGGCAGTAGTAAACAGTCACTGATAGTGACTGTTTACTATGTGATCGGCTGTGAATCCATTCACAGCCGATCAGAAAATGTAAACAAAGAGCAGTAACTCACTGTTACTAGCTCTTCTCTCCTCATACAGTTTCCAGTATGAGGGGAGAAGAGCTAGAAATAGTGAGTTACTGCTCTGTACACATGTAAAAGTAAAAATCACACAAATAAAGGTCCCCCCACACAGTCCTCAGCCCCCCCCAATGTCACCTGTCACCCAACAGTCACCTCATCAGTGCCCAGAAATTGACACCCATAACGTTCACATGTGAGCGCAGCGATCGCAGGCAGAATCACTGCGATTCTGCCCGCGATCCGGAAATCATTGCAAATCGCGGGACGCCTGTGCGTTGCCCGTTTTTTGCAATAGCACCCCAAACGCTGTGCGATGTTGCCACCATTTCCGCCTGCCGAATCGCGGTAACATCGCGCAAACAACGCATGACGCCCAAAAAAGGTACAAGAGCTTCTTTGGGGCGTCATGCGTTGTTTGCGTGATGTTACCTCAATTCGGCAGGCGGAAATCGCAGCAACATCGCACAGCGTTTGGGGTGCTATTGCAAATCACGGGCAACGCACAGGCGTCCCGCAATTTGCAATGATTTCTGGATCACGGGCAGAATCGCAGTGATTCTGCCCGTGATCGCTACGCTCACATGTGAACGTAGCCTAAAATTCACCGGTCACCAGAGACTGCCATCAGTACCGCCGTGCACCATCGCCCGTCACCTGTCACCCATCAGTGACCATCGCCCGTCACCTGTCACCCGATCAATCACCGTCACCTGTCACCCCATCAGTCATCGTCACCTGTCACCCCATCAGTCATCGTCATCTGTCACCCTATCAATCATCGTCACTTGACACCCCATCAGTGATCCTCACTTGTCACCCCATCAATCATCGTCACATGTCACCCCGTCAGTGATTGTCATCTGTCACCCCATCAATCATCGTCACCTGTCACCTCATCAATCATCGTCACCTGTCACCTCATCAGTCATCGTCACCTGTCACCCCATCAGTCATCGTCACCTGTCACCCCATCAGTCATTGTCACCTGTCACCCCATCAGTCATTGTCACCTGTCACCCCATCAGTCATTGTCACCTGTCACCCCATCAGTCATTGTCACCTGTCACCCCATCAGTCATCGTCACCTGTTTGCCATATGCATGCAATCACTTACTGACCACCTAACGACTATATGCGTCGGCCATTAAAAGCTAAATACTGGGGTTATGGCAGCAGATAGCCCCCATAACCCCGGTATTTTTTGAAACGGCGGGCGGTCGGCTTTCAGATAAGGGTGGTCCCAGTGGCGGATTCGCCGCGGAATTACCCTTACGGTGCAGGGGAAGAGGTGCCCCCCCCCCTCCTGCCGCGTCCCAGACGTTTTCCCAGCTTACCGGACCAGCCGGCAGCGGGGAAAACTATCCGGTCCCGGATCCTCAGAGACAGGAAGTCGAGTGAGGGTAAGATGGCCCTCACTCAACTCTATGGTCTTGGAGGACCGGAGCTACGTCAAAAGACGTTGCCTAGCAACCGGTTTAAAGGGCCGCTTTTTTTTTTCTTTTTTTTTTCCTCTTTCAACAATTTTTTTTTTTTCTTTTTTAGTGTAGTTGTGAGGTGTGAGGTCTTTTTGACCCCAGATCTCACAATAAAGAGGACCTGTCATGCCTATTTCTATTACAAGGGATGTTTACATTCCTTGTAATAGGAATAAAAATGATCAAAACATTTTTTTTTTTTAAACTGTGTAAAAATAAAAAAATAATAAATAAAATAAATAGGAAAAAAAAAAAAAAAAAAAAATTAAAGCGCCTTGTCCCCGTTAGCTCGTGCGCAGAAGCAAACGCATACGCAATTCCCGCCCACATATGTAAACGATGTTCAAACCATACATGTGAGGTATCGCCGCGATCGTTAGAGCGAGAGCAATAATTTGAGCCCTAGACCTCCTCTGTAACTCTAAGCTAGTAACCTGCAGAAATTTTTAAAATGTTGCCTATGGGGATTTTTAAGTACCAATGTTTGGCGCCATTCTGTGAGCATGCGCAATTTTGAAGCATGACATGTTGGGTATCTAATTACTCGGCGTAATATTATCTTTCACATTATGGAAAAAAATTGTGCTAAATTTACTGTTTTCTTATTTTTTAGTTCAAAAAAGTGAATTTTTTTCAAAAAAATCGCATCTGGAAGACTGCTGCGCAAATATGGTGTGATAAAAAATATTGCAACGATCTCCATTTTATTCTCTAGGGTCTCTGCTAAAAAAAAATATATAATGTTTGGGGGTTCCAAGTAATTTTCTAGCAAAAAAAATGATTTTAGCTTGTAAACACCAAGTGTCAAAAATAGGCCCAGTCTTAAAGTGGATAAATGGACAACTTTGTGTAAAGCGCTACTTGGATGTTAGGCCTATGTGTGTGGCCAGGCTGTGAAAAAGTGTTACACATGTGGTATTGCCATACTCAGGAGGAATAGCAGAATGTATTTTGGGGTGCAATTTTTGCTATGTACATGCTATGTGTTAGAAATATTGCATAAATGGACAGCTTTGTGTAAAAAAAAATGTGTTTTCATTTTCTTTCCACATTTTCCAAAAACTTGTGGAAAAAAATGAAATATTCAAAAGACTCATTATGCCTCAAAAATTATACGTTGGGCTGTTTGCTTTCCAAAATGGGGTCATTTTATGGGGGTTTCCATTGTCCTGGTGCTCCAGGGCCTTCAAAAGTACGATAGGTTGTCAGGAAATTATATGTGTAATTTGTGCTCCTAGAATGCCGGACGGGGCTACTTGAATGTTAGGCCTCTGTATGTGGCCAGGCTAAGAAAAAGTCTCACACATGTGGTATCGCCATACTCAGGAGGAGTAGTAGAATGTGTTTTGGGGTGTAGTTGCAAGTATACATGTGCTGTGTGAGAGAAATAACCTGTTAATATGGCAATTTGTAAAAAAAAAATCTTCATTTTGCAAAGAGTTGTGGGAAAAAATGACAACTTCAAAAAACTCTCCATGCCCCTTATTAAATACCTTGGAATGTCTACTTTCCAAAAAGGGGTCATTTGGGGGGTATTTGTACTTTCCTGACTTTTTAGTGTCTCAAGAAATGAGATAGGCCTTCAGTACATCAGGTGTGAGCAAGTGTGATCAATTTTCAATGATTCGCACCATAGCTTGTGGACTCTATAACTTTCACAAAGACCAAATAATGTACACTTACTTAGGTTATTTTTACCAAAGATAAGTAGCAGTATAAATTTTGGCCAAAATTTGTGAAGAAAAATGACTAATTTGCAAAATTTTATGACAGAAACAAAGAAAAATTCGTTTTTTCACGATATTTTCAGTCTTTTTTTATTTATAGCACAAAAAATAAAAAACCCAGTATTGATCAAATACCATCAAAAGAAAGCTCTATTTGTGTGAAAAAAAGGACACAATTTTTGTATGGGTACAGTGTTGCATGACTGAGTAATTCTCAGTCAAAGTGTGAGAGCGCTGAAAGCTGAAAATCGGTCTGGGCAGGAAGGGGGTGAAAGTGCACTGTAGGCAAGTGGTTAACCTATCAATTTAACTGTGTCCTAAAGCAGTTACATTCATGCATGCTATAAATGAGAACTGTCAGTCGCTGGTTGCTCTCAGCCAAATAGCCAAGCCATCAAATGGTGTCCTAACAAATGGCATGTACAGCACCATTGCAAATGCAGATCAAACAGGGGCCAAGATGGCGGCTTCCTTGGCTGTAAAAGGGGTTTAGTTCTTCTTTAAAGAAAGTCGAAAAATACTAGCAAGATTAACAGGTATTAGAAAGAAAACCCCAAAGTTACAGTGGACTCAGAAAAACAAAGACTGCTGTGTTAATGCTACTGACAGACTGTATCATAGGTCATGTTTTATTTTGCTTTTAGTATCACTTTATGTCTAGGGTGAAAATGAAGATGATGAATTACTTAGCATTTGCACCAGTGCTCTCCTTCTCCTGAAGCTAAGGCCTGTGGGCAGTCCTATGGTGGATTTGCGCACAATACAGGGCTATGAACCCGGAACTGTGTGTAAGCCCCGGTTCACACTTGTGCATGTGCTGGGTTCGCATGTAATGTCGGAGCGCACTGCTCCGACATTACATGCGATCGGCTGTGCGGTGCGAGTTTAGCCATACAGTTTGTATGGCTAAATTCGCCCCGCAGCAAACACGCACAGGGACCCTTTTTGGCAGCCGCATCAGGATCGGATCGCACAGCGGTTCACACTTGTGCGATCCGATCCTGTGCAAACTGCACGATCGCACTGCGATATGCGATCAAACTGGGGGTGTCGTTAACCACTTAAGCCCCGGAGGATTTGGCTGCTAAACGACCAGAGGGCATTTTGCGATTCGGCACTGCGTGACTTTAACGGACAATTGCGCGGTCGTGCGACGCTGTACCGAAACGAATTTGGCGTCCTTTTTTTCCCACAAACAGAGCTTTCTTTTGGTGGTATTTGATCACCTGTGCGATTTTTTGATCACGCGCTATAAACAAAAAAAGAGCGTAAATTTTGCAAAAATAGCAATATTTTTCCCTTTTTTTTATATGAAATTCCCCCAAAAAAAATGTAAAAATCAAAATTTTTTAATATTTTCGGCCAATTTGTTTTATGCTACCTATGTTTGGTAAAAAAAATCGCAAAAAGCGTATTTTGATTGGTTTGCGCAAAAGTTATTGCGTTTACTAACAAAGGGAAAGATTTTTGTCATTTTTGTTGTTTTTTTTTTTAACGCGTAATGGCGGCGATCTGCGATTTTTTTTGCGGTACTGCGACATTGCGGCGGACAGATCGGACCCTTGACTGACATTTTTGACACTTTTGGGGTTACCAGTGACATTTCTACAGTAATCAGTGCTATACATATGCACTGTTACTGTAAAAATGCACTGGTAGTGAAGGGGTTAACTTTATTTGAGAGGGAGGGGCTGTGTGTGTCCCTAGGGGCGTGATTCTAACTGTGATTGGCTGTGGCTTCAACTGTATGAGGAGTGATCAATGGATCTACATAGTAGATCCATGTGATCAGCTCTCATACAGAGAGGAGAATGACAGGCAGCTTGTTTACACAAGCTGCCTGACTTTCTCCCTCTCCCCCGCCGATCGCAGAGTGGCCGGCGGCGATCGGGTCCGCCGGTCACGCGCGCGGGGGGGTCCGTGACCACGCGGGAGCGGGAGCGCGCCTCCGGCGGCGCGCGCTCGCTCCCTAAACCCTCACAGGCGAGCGACGTAGACCTACGTCACTTTGCCTGTGAGGGGCTGACCGCCCACGTAGATAGTCGTGCGGCGGTCGGCAAGTGGTTAAGATTACATTGACACCCCCAGTGTATCGCATATGGCAGTGTGAACTGCCGGGGGTGCGTGTGCGATGCGGGAACAGGCTGCGGATTCGCAGCCTTCCCGCATCGCATAAATGTGAACTGAGGCTGAAGAAGGCAGGAGTGCAACTATTGCTGGAGTACTGCAGATAGTAGGCAGCACCGGATTGGATGCATGGATTGAGGGAGCCTGTCGGAGCAGGGAACAAGCTAAAGAGGGACTAAACCCCATAATTTAATGGTTTCCCAAAACATTCAGAAGATGTTGAGAGTTTGTGCTCTCAACTAAACTGTCAAGCCATCAAATGACTGGTGTCATGAGGGATCACATGTGCAGCAACACATGCTGGGGGGCCCCACTGCAAGGGTAGATTTTTGTCTAATTCATGCAGTTCAGCTTTAACAGTCAATAGCATCAATCAGATGTCCGCTTCCATTCTCTGGGGGGATGTGCTGCCTATTCTCCAGTTCATCCTGCGGAGAGTCTGTTTTCACATGGAACTTGAAGTGTAAATTCCCCATAGGGTTAAGTGCATAGTACGCAGAACATGAGCAGGCCTTGCTCAGAAGATTTTTACAAGCAGCTCTGAACATTTGTTGATATCCTCTTACTAAATTGGGTACAAAAAGGGTATACGACAGGCAGGGGGGCATGGCAAGCTACAAAATAAATGTGCACATCCACTTAAGGGCTCTTTCACACTGATGTGCTTTTTCTGCACTAGAAGAAGTGCATCAGGATTTTTCCCTTTAAATCCTATGAGACTTTTCACCACACTGCACTGCGCTCTGATAGGTCCTGCATGCAGAATCTTTGCTGCGCTTTCTAAATGTTCACCAAAGATGCACCTTCCATTAAAATCAATGGGAACTGCATCAGAAATGCACCAACAATTCACCCAGGGTGTGCTTTTTGGTACGTTTTGGGGGTCACATGGCACTTAAAATAAAGATGCTGGCTCTGAAGCAGTAAATATCTCCACAGGCCCCCGGAGCTGCTCCCAGCTTTCAGTTTAAGGTTTGGTCCTCCCCACACATTCACTGGTTCACAGTTCCTTTCTGCCCCGCCCAGTTTTCCTTGCTCCTTCCCCCCGCAGTGTCCAGTAATGGGGCAAAAGATGGTGGGCTCCACTCTTTGTACCACAGACCGGACCACTCTAGCGGAGAGGAGCTTGGGGACCACAATGGAGGTACAGGGGGCACTGTATGTATTTGTATCCGCTTATTAAGGATTCCAGCCGGTTCTGGCTCCTTAACTACCTGCTGGCATTCTTGACAACCAATGAATAGCCAGTTGTTAGGAAGCCAACGCCCGACGCTTCTGCGCTACCTGCAACACATTTTTACCACGCTGTGCATTTTGCGTTTTAGAAGTGCTGCAGTGTGAAAGCAGCATAAATCAAATCTAAACAGTTCCTTTTACATTACAGCCCTTCACATTTAGACATATTGTGAAAGGAAACTTGTACTGAGAATATTTTCAGGATGACCTTGCTAACCTCTTGTTTTGGGAATGATAATTACCTGGCTGCTGTGCTGAACAAAGGGATTCATACTTTGAGTCACTCGGGCAGGACCTGTTTTCAAATCCACAGTTCCTAAATCTGACTGCACTTCTGTCATGCTTAGTCGAGGTCAGCCACTCCAAATATGTTGTGGTAGCTCCTATGATGTTCTTCTTTTTATAGGTTCACTTTAAGCCATCTACATGGTTTCCTCCAAGCAGATAGTTTATTTGGCATGTATGTTGCTGGTTCCACCCTCCTCTAGCTGATGTCTTTTGGGATATCCCAGAAAGCTGCTGGAGTCGGATACATGTTGCTCCCGTATAGGGGAGATCGGAGGTATTGGGCTGGCTAAACACCCCCCCCCCCCCCTCAGTTGGTGCTTTTGGGGGAGTAAATGTCTGCTTTAATTTAATCTTTAAATGGTAACTCAGTTTGTTATTGTACTGTCTTCTTGTAAATCCTTGTACAGCAGAACACAAACTGGAAGAGGGAGAAGCAGCAATTCTAAGCTTACAACACTTATTGCATTGTGTAGCGCTGTCAGTCTAACATGGAGACGACTGATACCATGGCGGTGTTTTGCTACTCCTCCTTTGTTCAAGGGGCTGCAGCAGGTCCTTGTCTGGGCTGTAAAAAGTGAGGTCTGAGACCTGGCTATGTTGTATGCATTGTTGAGGAAATCTCAAGAGGGGCTGAACAGAATACAAATCCTTTGATAGGTAAAATGGCTCCCATATATCTGTTTCAACTGAGTATTTAGTTGCATGCCAGTAGTATAGCTTCAACGCTAAGTAGGTCACACGTTTGCACAGTCATCAAGAAATGTACACTTTGCAGAAGTAACTGTACATTATTTTCTATGTGAACATCGGAGTACTGTATTTTGGAGGGGTTTTTTTGTGCAATTTGAAAAGTTTAATAGAATGCTTCCCAAGAACGTTGGGGACAAGGGGCTCTTTAAAAAAAAAAAAAAAAAAGGAAAAAATGAAATTTTGGTTCTTTTCCTCATTCCAGTCATTGAGATGTTTCTAGTTTTTGTATAACCTGCATGGTTGAATGAGAGAGCCTCTGTAACATAATCATGTTTTCTGTGTGTATGATAAGCTTTTGTTTTGTATACAATTTATACTTGGAAGTAACTTCCCTATCACTTTGTGCATTATATTAGATTCTGAGTTCTTGAGTGCCGGATCACACTTGTGCGATTTTACTGCGAATGTGATGCGTTCTGAAAAGTCTAGATTCGCATGTATTCCCAAAATACATTGTATTCGCAACGGTCGTTCACATCTATGTGTTGCGATTCAGATGCAGATATAATGCGATGATGAAAAGGGTCTTGTGCGAGTTTACAGCGTTGCGTTGCAAATTTAGTCTCCATAGACATCAATGTAAATCGGTCTGGACTCGCATTGTCAGTTCAGATATGTGCGAATTGTTATTTTTTGTTTGATTTTTTCCCCTCAGCTCCACCCCTCCTCAGCTTAATTAACATAATCAACACAATCAAATTTTCATTGCAATCGCGCTGGTACTATTGAAAAACACAAGGTAAACTCGCACTGCAAATTCGCATAGCAATGGCATCCGTTCGCAATCGCACAAGTGTGAACCGGCACTGACCCGTGTTTTTTTTTTTTTTTTCACTGAAATGTATGGGATCACTCGTTTTTTAGTATTTGCACTTTCACTGCTTCAACTTTGACAAAGCAAAGCTGTTTTTTTATGGGATTATTTCATAAAGCGGTGTTTTTCATTTCTTGAGGTATAGGTGTTTCACTTCTTTTAAATGTAAACTATAGTGGCTCAGTGGTTAACACATCTGCCATGCAGCACTGTCCTTGCAGTCCTTGGTTAGACTGCAACCAATTCACTACATTGGTTGCATTGAGTTTGAATGTTCTCCCTGTGTGGGTTTCTTTTGGGGTATTCCGGTTTCCTCCCACACTCCAAAGTGAGGTTAATTGGCTCCTGGCTGATCTGTCCCTAGTGTGTGCGTGTGAGATGGGAACATTAGACTGCTCCTTGAGAGCCAGGACTGATGTAAATGAATAGTATGTAAAGTGCTGCGTAAACTATAGAAATTCCTTGGCTATTAAAAAAAATATATAGAAAGATATTATGATCTGAATACATTAGAAACCTCACTCATTCTTAGCAGGTCATTTCTAACATCAGTAACCAGGAAGGCTGCTAGATTGATATATTTTTTATTTTTTTAAGCCTAAAAACTTAAAGTGGAGTTCCACCCATTTTAGTAACTTTAGATGTATGCAATCCCCTTTAAAACGACTTTTACCAATGGAAACTTGCCTCTGCCCCGCCTCCTCTCAGTGAGCGAGGACTGAAAGCATTATATCCCGTAGAGCTCACTGAGAGGAGGCAGAGCGGAGGCGGGGCGGAGCACGGACTCAATCCAATACATCCGAGTACAGCTCACTGAGAGGAGGCGGGGTGGAGGCGGGGCAGAGCAAGGACTTAATCCAATACATACAGTACAGCTCAGGACACCTGTGTAATAATGCGAGATTTCATCCCATGCGATACGTCGCAGCAGCCCTTGCGAATCACCAAATGATGTAATCGCCGATCGGCGGCCAGACCCGGAAGTGAGGAGAGGGTGAATAAAGAAGAAAAAAAAAGTATTTCCTAGCAAGAAAAAAAAAAAAAAAGTTTCCATTGGTAAAAGTAGTTTTAAAGGGGATTACATACATCTATGTAATCCAAGTTATTAAAATGGGTGGAACTAGCCCCGGAGGATTTGGCTGCTCAATGACCAGGCCCTATTTTGCGATTTGACAGTGCGTGACTTTAACTGACAATTGCGTAGTCATGCGACGCTGTACCCAAATGAAATTGACGTCCGTTTCCCCCCACAAACAGAGCTTTCTTTTGGTGGTATTTGATCACCTGTGCAATTTTTTTTATTTTTTTAATGAAATTCTCAAAAAAAATGTAAAAATCAAAATTTTTTAACATTTTAGGTCAATTTTGTTTTCTGCTACATATTTTGGGTAAAAAAAATCGCAATAAGCGTATTTTGATTGGTTTGCGCAAAAGTAATTGCGTTTACAAACGACGGGAAAGATTTGTCATTTTTATTTTTTGTGGGACTGCGACATTGCGGCAGACAGATCGGACCCCTGGCTGACATTTTTGACACTTTTGTGGGTACCAGTGACATTACTACAGTGATCAGTACTATAAATATGCACTGTTACTGTAATAATTACACTGGCATGGAAGGGGTTAACTTTATTGGTGATCAAGGGGTTAAGTGTGTCCCTAGGGCCGTGATTCTGACAAGGGGCGTGGCTAGTGAAGTAATCAGAGACATGCGATCCTACATAACAGGCTCGTATAGCCTCTGTCATCACTTCAGTGAGAATGACAGACGGCTGTGTTTACATCAGCCGTCTGTCTTTCTCCCTCTCCTTCGGAAGATCGCGAGTGGCTGGCGGACATCGGAGCCGCCGATCACTCGCGCTAGGTCTCCAGGGAACGAGCTGGAGCGCACCGCCGGCGGCGGGCGCTCGCCCCCTACGTGCTCGTGGTGCTTTGTAGTGTGAATGGAGGAACCTGTTAGGTTTTTTTTTTTTTTATAGTCTGGCTGCAGGCTGAATGAAGCAAACTATGGTTGTGGTCAGCTTTAGGTTTGTATGTTTTACATTTATTACTCACTGTTAGGGCCAGTTGACACTATTGCGATATCAGACATCGCATGTGATTCGCACCGCATTAATGTGCAGATTACATGCAATGTCTGTGTGATGCCAGTTTAGCCATACAAACTGTGTCTGAATTTGCATCTTATTCTGACCAAACTCATAAAGGACCCCCTTTTTTTTTTTTTTTTGTCTGCACTGAAAATGAATTGCATGGGTGTGTGAGCTTGAGCTTTTGAAAATCAGCCTTGGTGGCTGGATCACCAGATGAAAATAAAAGAAAGGAAGGCAAAAAAAAAAGAAAATACAGCAATCACATCTAAGAATTACTAATCTGCAATATGTTTTGTTTTTAAGATTATTTATTTATTTAATGCGTTAACAAAACATGGTAAAGTAAACTACATTTGTAACCGTTTATCATCTTTCTTACAAAATGCGTTTTTTCCCTCAGAAGGTAGCAAGTAATACACTGGGGTTGATGTACTAAAACTGGAGAGTGCAAATCTGCTGCAGCTCTGCATTGAAACCAATTATCTTCCATTTTTTTTTTTTTGTCCAAGCTTAATTAAACAAGCTGAAGTAAAGCCTGGTACACATGAGATTATCTGACGAATGATCGTCCGGTGTTTTGTTTTTTTGCTTGCTAATCTCATATTAAAATTGAAGTTTACTAAAAAGTTACGAAAATTCTCGTACGACGGAATAAAAATTTGGAAGTGATGTAATGTGGTGTATTGTATTCATAATGCATTTTTTTTGAACGACAACTGTACTGATTAAAAGAAAATTGTATGATCTGGTATTGTACGAAATTTTTTTTTGTATATGTCCGATCGATTGGATCATATCAGATAAACTGTCATGATCAGCTCTCAAAAGCTGTGTACGAATGATCAGATTCTAATATGATCGCTTCGCAAACGCTGTTTTTGGTACGATTTTTTGATCAAGTGTATAAGGCTTTAGGCTGCATTCACATGTCAGCGTATTGATCGCGGGCAGAATCGCCGCGATTCCGCCCACGATCCGGAAATCATTGCCAATCGCGGGACGCCTGTGCGTTGCCCGTGATTTGCAGTAGCACCCCAAACGCTGTGCGATGTTGCCGCGATTTCCGCCTGCCGAATTGCGGTAACATCGCGCAAAAAAAAAATTGCGGGACGCATTACGCCCAAAAAAAGTACAAGAGCTTCTTTGAAGCGTAATGCGTCCCGCGATTTTTTTTTTTTTTTTTTTGCGTGACGTTAACGCGATTCGGCAGGCGGAAATCGCGGCAACATCGCACAGCGTTTGGGGTGATATTGCAAATCATGGGCAACGCACAGGCGTCCCGCGATTTGCAATGATTTCCGGATTGCGGCGATTCTGCCCGCAATCAATATGCTGACATGTGAATGCAGCCTTAGAAGCTGACAAAAGATCTCTGTACAAGTGTATATGTATCTGCAAGTCAATATTTTGGTATTTTGTTTAACCTTACAGGTACATTGCAAGTTGAAAAGAGAAAAATAAACCTAAAAAAACATAACAAACAAATCGAAAGAAATTGTTTTGTAGATACCACTGGCATCTGTTACTGTAAGTGCACACTGTAAGGTCACACTTGTGCGATGCGGGAAGACTGCAAATTCGCAGCCTGTTCGGCATCGCAAATGCACATCTGGCAGTTCACACTGCCATATACAATACGCTGGGGGTGTCAATTAAATGCTAACGACACCCCCAGTTTGATCCCATATCGCAGTGCGATCTGACAGTTCGCACAGGATCGGATCGCACCGCACAAGTGTGAACCACTGTGCGATCCGATCCTGATGCGGCTGAAAAAAAGGGTCCTGTGCGACTTTTTTTGTGCGGGTGCAGTGCGAATTTAGCCATACAAAGTGTATGGCTGAATTCGCATACGCACATCCAATCACATGTAATGAAGGAGCAGTGTGCTCCGATATTAAATGCGATCGCCGCACACGCCATAGTGTGAACCGGCACTAAGTGCCAGTTCACATTTCTGCGATGAGGGAGGGCTGCGAATATGCAGCGTGATCGCATCCGCACCTCTGGCAGTTCACACTGCCATATGCGATACGCAGGGGGTGTCAATTAAAAGTTAATGACAAACCCCGTTGCGATCGCAGTGCGATCTGCAAGTTCGCACAGAATCAGATCACACAAGTGTGAAACACTATGCAATCCGATTCTGCTGCGAATAAAAAAAAAAAGCCTCATGTGCGAGTTTAGTGCGAATTCAGCCATACAAAGTGTATGGCTGAATTCGCACCGCACATGAGATCGCTTGTAATTTTAGGAGCAGTGCGCTCCGAATTACATGCGATCTCCCCAATCACACAAACGTGAACCGAGCTAAGTGAGCATAAAAGAAGGCAAAGTTATGCAATTATTTCAAAATGCTACTGCATATTGTATAATACATTTAGTATCTAAACTGTTTTTCTAATGTTTTTACCGGAGTTATTTTAGTGTGATGTTTGCTTCATTACTTTCCTTCTGTGTGATATTCTCCTTCTTGTAGAAATCTGCATATTGGTAAACTTTGTTAACCCTGTTGAGCAGCCATGAAAGTGGTATTAAAACAATTGTTTTTGGTTGAAAATGTAATCTTTATTTGCATAAAAGATCTACAAAAAACAATACTTTGTGGGGGTACATTCTCCCCTGTACTGCAACGTAGCGCATAAATACAATACAATACAGTACATTACAATACATTTCTGATCATACAAATAAATACATTCATTCTGCTGTATGATGCCTGATGTGTTGTGCGGAGTAAGGATACCCCGTGCCATCACATTAATGCATGACGCCGCAATACCCCTAAAGCATGAAACTGAAAAAACGTTGTCTGTACGTTGCATCAATCAAACAGGTGTGATGGGGGGGTAGGAGAGTGGGGTAAGGGGAGGGGAATGAAGTCACAAGCCCGAAGCTTTATTGAATGGACAAAGACACACAAGGGAGAGTGGGGGAAGGGGAAATCTTCAAACCTCCTCTTCCTCCATGAGATCCATGAGGTTTTAGTCTCTGAGCAGACTGTGAACCAGTCTGTGACAGTCCTGAATGGACATCCTCTCCCGCTGGTGGATAAGGCGCTTTCTGGCACACCATAAAGCTTCCTTAAAGCAACACAACACCCGCCAGGCGTTGTCAATGTCCTCCTGGGAAAACATACCGTGAAAAAGTCCATTCAGCACACATTACAGGAGTGTTAACCCTTCCCTATGCTATTCAAAAACTTAAAAATGATTCTTTTGGCTGGAGCTACACCTAAAAAAAAAAATGTACCTGTTCCGACTTAAGTCGAATAGGTTTGTTCTTGAGTCCAATTTGTTTTTAAGAACAAACCTAGAGACCCTATCTTGTTTGTAACCCGGGGACCACCTGTATACAAGAATTTCTGGTTCTGATTGGTGAGCATTTATACAGTATATCCAGCACACAGCGACCTAAGGGGGTGGTCCTGCAGGCCAGGCCAGTTTTCCAGCTTTCATTTGGATGGTTATTCAGGCTTTCTGGTGAGTGCATCTATGTGGTGGAGGAAGAGCACATTTTAGTATCACTACTCACTTGAGGTGCATCTATCATCACTGTATTTTTTTCATATTTTATCTGGCTAGTGTTCTGACACTCTGTATACATTATGGACACTTTATTGTAACCTCTGGGTTATGGACTTTCATGCACATTTGGACTGTTAATCTAGTTCACAGGCACAGCACATAGTGTTTCATATCGTTGTTGTTTCAGCGCTTCACACATTTATTTATTTATTTTTGTATTTATAGTAAAAATAAAAAAAACTAAAATATGGTTGGATAAGTGTACACACCTTTTAAACTAATACTTTGTAAAAGCACCTTTTAGATGTTATTTCAGCACTCAGTCTTTTTGGGTATGAGTCTATCAGCATGGCACATCTTGACTTGGCAATATTTGTCCACTCTTCTTTGCAAAAACACTCCAAATCTGTCAGATTGAGAAGGCATCTCCTGTGAACAGCCCTCTTCAGATCACTTCACGGATTTTCAATCAGATTCAGGTCTAGGCTCTGGCTGGGGCATTCCAAAACGTTAATCATCTTCTGGTGAAGTCATTCCTTTGTTGATTTGGATGTATGCTTTGGGTTGTTATGCTGAAAGATGAAGTTTCTCTTCATGTTCAGCTTTCTAGCAGAAGCCTGAAGGTTTTGTGCCAATGTTCACTGGAATTTGAAACTGTTAATCATTCCCTCTACCTTGACTAAGGCCTCCTGTTATGGCTGAAGAAAAACAGCCCCAAAGCATGATGCTGCCACCACCATACTTCACTGTGGGTATGGTGTTCTTTTGGTGATGTGCAATGTTTTTATGTCGAACATATCTTTTTGGAATTATGGCCAAAAAGTTCAACCTTGGTTTCATCAGACCAGAACACATTTTCTCACATGCTTTTGGGAGATTTCAGATGTGTTTTTGCAAAATTTAGCTGGGCTTGGATGTTTTTCTTCGTAAGAAAAGGCTTCCATCTTGCCACTCTACCCCATAGCCCAGACATATGAAGAATACAGGAGATTGTCACATGTACCACACAGCCAGTACTTGCCAGATATTCATGCAGCTCCTTTAATGTTGCTGTTGGCCTCTTGGCAGCCTCCCTGACCAGTTTTTCTTCACTTTTCATCAATTTTGATGGAACGTCCAGTTCTTGGTAATGTCACTGTTGTGCCATATTTTCTCTACTTGATGATGACTGTCTTCACTGTGTTCCATGGTATATCTAATGCCTTGGAAATTATTTTTTGTACCCTTCTCCTGACACCTTTTTTAACAGTGAGATCCCTCTGATGCTTTGGAAGTTCTCTGCAGACCATGGCTTTTGCTGAAACGTGCACTTAAGAAAATGTCAGGAAAGACCTACTAGAACAGCTGAACTTTATTTGGGGTTAATCAGAGGCACTTTAAATGATGGCAGGTGTGTATTGACTCCTATTTAGCATGAATTCAAATGTGATTGCTCAATCCTGAACACTGCTACATCCCCAGTTATAAGAGGGTGTGCACACTTCTGCAACCACATTATATATATATATATATATATATATATATATATATATATATATATATATATATATATATATATATATATTATATAATTTTTTTTTTTTTTTTTCATACCCCCTACCCCCAAAAAGTTTTCAGTTTTGTTTTTCCATTGAGTTGAACAGTTCAAGGTCACATTAAAGGTGGAAAAAGTTCTGAAATTATTTATCTTTGTCTCTCTCTTTTTTTTTTTTTTG
The DNA here is from genome assembly GCF_965119305.1 of Pelophylax lessonae. Lineage (NCBI taxonomy): Eukaryota > Metazoa > Chordata > Amphibia > Anura > Ranidae > Pelophylax > Pelophylax lessonae. The sequence continues at coordinate 344,394,721 of NC_138770.1, forward strand.
ATCGGCCTTTTTGCACAGTTCAACACAAGATCTCTGCTAAAGATATTCTGGTGAAATGGGTCAAGGATCCACGGTCTCTAGAGATGGTTTCACTCTGGCACTTCAACAGGGAAAATCCTTCTCCTCCTGTACTGGAGGGTTGTCTGCATGGATGCAAGCCTGTCTGGTTGGGGAGGCGTCCTCAGCACAGACATGCTAAGGGGGTCTGGATGTTGGCAAGCCCAGACTTCCGATTAGTGTACTGGAACTCAGAGAGATCAAACTTTGTCTGGCTCATTGGACAATCGTCTCCAGGGGTGTCTGGTACAAATTCATTCGGACAATGCCATGGCCGTGGTCTGCCCATCACCAAAGGGGAACAAGAAGTGTCCTGGCGGCTCGGTAAGTAGCCAGCATTCTAAGGTGGGCTGACTGATTTGTTCCAGTCCTCTCAAACCTCTGCCACTACTCCTGTGCAGGATTTTCCAGTCACTCTATTGGCTCCAGACTGGTCTCGCCGGTCTTGTTATGCTGATCTGGTATGGCTGGTCGCTGAGGTCCCTTGGGGACTTCCTCTCAGGGAGGATCTGCTGTCCCAAAGACCAATCTTCCATCCTGCTTTTACAGTCACCTGACTTAAACGGCTTGGCTGTTGAACAGCAGGTGCTGAATGGTGGAGATGTGTTTGAATCGTTGATTCCGTAGACGTACATTGCGCGGTGTGAGTCTCTTGGGGTTTGTGACAGTATTCACCGTCACTGGAATTTAAAGACGGATAAGTCATGGGGCTAATGGAGTCTGGCCTCTATCCTGGAAGCTAAACCTTTATTCCTGTAAACTGTAAGGTACAGGAAGTCCACTCCTAATATGGTCATTCCAGGATGTTCTGAGGAGACAGGCTGTCTGAGGTGGCTCTCCATTCACCTATTGTTAACTGTGCTAATGAGCTCACCTTTGTTCTGTCTGTCTGCTTTAAGAGAAACTTATAGGAATGTGTATTAGATGCTAAGGGGGAGGGGGGATTGTACCACATTGTATATTTTGTACACTGTATGAGAGTGTAAAACTCTGTTCCTATTGGATGGTGAATATTATGTTCAGTCTTCAACAAGGTCCATCTGGGTGGTAACTTTGTGGGTGAAAACTGTATATAAGTCTTGATCAATAAAGTTGTGCTGAGTTCATTCAACCTCAATCTAGAGTTCTGTCTCTTATTGGGGGAATCTGCTGCAGGGTTTGCTATGGTCTTCCATACTCCCTTAGAGAATCACTAAGCTCTTGTAAGAGCTTGTGTAAGAGCTTGTTCTGCTGCACTCTCTGGGGAAAGAGAGGTTCACCCACAGGAACCTGGAGCCTTGTCATAGGTCCAGGGTGGGTAGGAGGCTGCAAGACCCTAACCAAGCTGCGGCGGTTCGTGGGGTCTGAAGTGGTTATGGTGTCTGGTGGAGTGCTTGGAGCATCTTTCAACGGAGGTACCTGGTCGGGTGCCCTGTTCCGTTACATTGGTGGCAAGCGGTGGGATGGCGTCCTAGTGTGAGGAGAAGCGGCTCGGAGACACCGGTAACGTTATGGAGCGAGATAACACCCGTGCAGCGTCCCCTTATGAGGAGGAGTTTCTCTGGAGGTTGCAGCAACACTTGGTCCAACAGGATGGGCCTGTATCAGAGGAAGCCATACTGGACTGGAGAGATTTCACTCGAAAGGAAATGTGGTATGAGGCCTTAGATGATGCGCAGTGGAGGCGGAGAGAGAACCTTCCCAGCGAAGAACAGCGGTTCCAGGTATACGTTGCCCTGCGGTTACCTTTCCTAGGACAGCAACCCCTGGATGAGTGGGTGACGGAGCTCTGGAACCTGATTTGGAAGGAGTTGTGGCTGGATGAAGCTTACCGGGCACTAAAGTGGTACGCCACCCGGCACGACCACTGGATGGCTGACAACAATATGCCGGAAGGTGAGGACTATAGTGGGCCGAGGCTTGCTGTGGGAGGCCTTTGAAGAGAGGGACTTTGGATGTCCAGCAGAGTTTTGGCGCTGGGAAATCCAGGACACCAGGGAAGCTCTACTGGGTCTCCCCAAAGCGGATGAATTGGAGTCAGACCTGATTCATCTGGTCACAATGGAGTGGGAACTGGAAGCAGGACTACCTACGCCTGCTCTGCTCCGTTCCACCCCAATCTACCCTGCAAGCAGAGTCCTGGGTAGAAGATCCAGACCCACAACCCTTCAGTTGGAGAGACAGTACAGACTGGGGGTACTGTGAAGACCCACCGATGGCAGGTGGAGATGGGACCGAGGTCTTTCTACCGGCCCTACAGGGAGGCTGGGCAGCCGGCCCAGATCCCCAGCTACAGCAGGAGTTACAGGGAGCCGAAGGTGTCGTCCTTCCTTCCAAACAGCAGTGTACCTTCCAGGGAGAGGAGAAAACTATTCCTTCTTCCCAACCACAGGGAGACAACAGCCCGGACCCCAATGGTACAGATGGGACCGCGGTCTCTGCACCAGACCTACAGGGATGCTGGACGGCCGGTCCAGATCCCCAACCTACCCCGTGGGAATACCAGGAGGAGGAGGTAGGCGATCCCCCCCCATTCTACAGCAGACCCCCAACCAGGTCCTGGGGGTAGTATTCGCCAACCCCAACCCAGCAGAAGAGCTGGCAACAGGGCAGAGTGTTACCAACCTCTGCCCAGCACCCACAAAAGCTACAGTCCTCATTTTTACACCAGGGATGCTGGACAGTCGGCCAAGATTCCCAAAAGCATGAGGAAGTGATCCCATCCACCCTGTCCTCTCTCCAGCAGCTGAAAGGAATCCTGGGAGAAAGGCCAGTTCATGCTTCTTCTCCACGGCAGGGATGTTTTACAAGAGTGGCAGAGGTTGGCTGGGTGAGTGACGTTCTGTTCCGGACAATTTGTTTGGGGTACTGGGTGGGTGCAGACATTGGGAGGGCCTGTGGAACACAGCCTACCTTAGAGAGGTTGGAAAGTGCTTCTCTCAGCCTACTAGGCTCCTCTTATGTCTAAATCACCCTGTGTCTTTTAGGGACACAGGGTGCCCAAGAAGCCCAGTCTGGCCTGCCCAAACCAGACTTTCACAGACTGATCGGCTATGAGAGCTCCATGCGCCTTGCCAAGACAAACTTACAAATTATGTGGAACTTTGTCAAGGAAGCTGCCATGATGGATTGACTCTTTGGGACTTGTTACCCGACTAACTCAGGCACAGACCGATTGGAGGTCTAGTGCCTGGATTGGTCTACCTTTTGGGGGGAAGATATGTGACAGTATTCACCGTCACTGGAATTTTTAAAGACGGATAAGTCATGGGGCTAATGGAGTCTGGCCTCTATCCTGGAAGCTAAACCTTTTATTCCTGTAAACTGTAAGGTACAGGAAGTCCACTCCTAATATGGTCATTCCAGGAAGTTCTGAGGAGACGGGCTGTCTGAGGTGGCTCTCCATTCACCTATTGTTAACTGTGCTAATGAGCTCACCTTTGTTCTGTCTGTCTGCTTTAAGAGAAACTTATAGGAATGTGTATTAGATGCTAAGGGGGAGGGGGGATTGTACCACATTGTATATTTTGTACACTGTATGAGAGTGTAAAACTCTGTTCCTATTGGATGGTGAATATTATGTTCAGTCTTCAACAAGGTCCATCTGGGTGGTAACTTTGTGGGTGAAAACTGTATATAAGTCTTGATCAATAAAGTTGTGCTGAGTTCATTCAACCTCAATCTAGAGTTCTGTCTCTTATTGGGGGAATCTGCTGCAGGGATTGCTATGGTCTTCGTCGGGGTGCCCTGTTCCGTTACAGGGTTCATCCTCGCTCTTTCTCGGTGGATCGGATATTCACTTTCCTTCAATTGGGGGTTGAACAAAAATTGGCCTTAAGTACCATCAAGGGCCAGGTATTGGGTTTTGGCACTCTTTTTCCAATGACCTTTGACCAAACACTCCCTGATGCCTTCCTTTTCTTCAGGGTGCCCAACATTTGGTTCCTTCAGTGCGGGCTTCGTTGCCGCCCAGGTATCTTAATGTGGTGCTTTCATCTCTACTGAAGCTTCACTTTGAAAATGTTCAGGAGGTTTCCCTGCTTACGCTGCCCTAGAAGGTGGCCTTCTTTGGTGGCTATCACTTATGCATGCAGGGTGTCGGAAATGACGGCATTATCCTGTCATTCACCTTATGGTGCTTCACAAGGATAAGGTAGTGCTTTGCCTCTGTCTGTTATTCCCTCCTATGGTGGACTATGACTGTCTTTTGAATGAAGATATTGTGTTGCCTTCCCTGTGTCCCAGGCCTTAACATCTGAAGGAAATTGCCTTGCATGTCTTTGATGTGGTCTGGACAATTATGATGTGCCTGGCAGCTACGGAAACTTTTAAGAAGTCAGACTCTCTATTTGCGCTCACGGACAGTTATCCGCTTTTTTTTTTTTTTTTTTGCGACCATTTCCATAAGGATCAGATAGACGGTGGTTCAGGCCTATTGCATCAGGGATCAGGTTCCTCCTTTCCCTGTTTAAGCACACTCTACTAGGGTGCTTAGTGTCTCGTGGGCTTTCCGTCTTCAAGCGTAAGTGATGCAGGTTTTGCAAGGCGGCCGCCTGGTCGTTGGTGCACACTTGTACAACGTTTTTTGTAAAGTGGTTGTGTTGGCATCTGCATATGGCGGCGATCTGTGATTTTTAACGGGACCGTGACATTGTAGCTGACAGATCGGACCCCTAACTGACATTTTGACACTTTTGGGGGGACCAGTGACATTACTACAGTAATCAGTGCTAAAAATATGCACTGTTACTGCAATAATTCCATTGGCAGGGAAGGGGTTAATACTGTTGGTGATCAAGGAGTTAAATGTGACCCTAGGGGAGTGATTCTAACTGGGGGGGTTGGGCTTGTGAGATGACAGAGACATGCGATCCTATATAGCAGGATCACATGAGCTCTGTGATCATTTCAGGCAGAAGGACGGACGGCTGTGTTTGCATCAGCCAAACGTCATTCTCTCTCAGCGGGGAGAGATCGCCAGTGTCAGGCGGTTATCGCCCCCTAGCTCCTCCCAGGCAAATTACGTGTATATACGTGATTCTGCCTGTAGGTGCCACTCTGACGCCGTTTATAATACAGTAAGTTGTCAGGAAGTGGTTAAAAAAAATAAAAAATAAATAAAGCTTTTAATATCACTTTGAGGAAAAAGGGGAGGTATTTTACGGAATCCTGTCCTGAGAAAGATTCCTACATCTTCTTCATAGTGTGTATAGCGAGTGAGTGTTGTCACCCTAGGATTAGAAGTATTACAGCCAGGATCACCAGGTTGAAATATAGGGGGGGAAAAAACCCTGAAATAAGAACATTTAATGAAGGCACCCCGATGTTAGTATGGATAAACTACAAATTATCCTTGTGTTTTATTTATTCTAGGTATGTGCTGTATTGAACACTGAAAATGTAGGCAGCTTTAACTGTATATTCTCATCAGCACCTGCCCTCGAGGAGCCTACAATCTAAGATTCCTATCTCATATGCATACATATGCATCCTAGTGCAAATTTGCCTACCAACATCTCTTTGGGGTGGTGTTGGAAACCTAAATACCCAGGGCAAACCCATGCAAGTGCAGGGAGAACAGATAGTGTTCTGACTGGCACACTAGAAGTGCTAACCACTAAGTCACTGTGGGGTTTGAATACTTTAATCAAAGTCACTTTTGGGATAAGCATAGGCATGCCCCTACCCACGTGACTTTAACTGGGCCTGCTAATGAGCAATTTAAATATGGCACTTTGCCTTGCAGATTTGGCTAGGTGATGAACATTCTCTACAGTCTGCAATGAAGAAACAAGCAGAGGGCTCCTGGTGGCGGTGCGAAATTCTATGCACTGCACTGATGTTTATTTTCACTCTCTGTGTACTGCTGTTTTTTTTTTTTTTTTTCTTTTTTAAACGCAGGTTTCCTCAGGGTCCTCTAGTTTTCCTCCAGCACCCCAAAGGCATGCCAGTAGATAAGCTTTCACACAGGTTTGCTTTTATCACAGGATTATCGTTTACAGAAAAAAGTTTCCCTTTCATGTTTACCTATTAAACATAACCAGGAATAGCCTTGGATTCTGTGTGCCCCAGGACAGGAACAGGATTGCACACCTTAGGCTTTCTGACCCGTACAATGCATTTACGTCATAAACTGAGTGTGTGTTTACTGCTTGGGCAGCCTGGAAACCAGTTATCCGCCAAACTGGTTTGGCCAGATACTTAGAATGGTAGCCTTAAAAAATCGTAATAATGTGTCACTCGTTTCAAAATGACCCTAATTTATTTTTCCCTCCATTATTCAATGCTGGCAGATCATGATTATTGGACAGGGCTGGCCAGGTTCTGTACTCTGCTTCCTGAAAACATTACAGCACCCTGCCTTGGTACTCCCAGCCCCAATACAAACATTGGGCAGGATTGTGCAAATATCATAATCCCTTGATAGGTGGGTGTTATTCTGCAGGAGTAGGCTTTCTTAGATATGCTGTATTAGCATACCGACCACCCTAGGTAATGCCACAATGTGAGGCTGAGCTTGTTTGATTGAAAGAAAAGACAGCCAGGCTACAGCTTCTAATGCACATTATGAGAAGCTCTGTGTGCAGTGAAAATTAGAGGTAGCCTTTTGATATAGGAGAGTAGCCTGTAAAAATGTGCAAGACTAAAGGCTGCAGTTCTGCTTTAACCTGAAATAAGTATGTAAATCTGGAGTTCTTCCTTCATATACTGCAAACATTTTGAGGGTTGGTTACTAAAGTGCTTGGCCAGATACAGCCAGGTTTACAGGAAAATAGCAATGGCACAATGCATTCAATTCTAAAAATCCCCTACTGATCACCAAAGCATAGAGATCGATTATTTATTTTCTTAGGGATATATATATATATATATATATATATATATATATATATATATATATATATATATATATATATATATATATATATAATCTATCTATCTCTATATCTGTATGTATATGTGTGTGTATATATTTATTTAATTTTAACCGAGATAGAGATATATATATATATATATAGCGGTTAAAATGAAATATTAAACGCATCACTATTTTTTTTCTAGGTTAAATATATTTATAAAGGTGCTATTGACATAAAACTATTCACCATGTCAGTAACAACCCATGCAATCCATACATACACAGAAACCAAAACAAATAGGTGCAGAAATTTAAGTTATGTGTAATAAAATGGAATGACACAGGGAGAAAGTATTGAACACATAAAGAAAGGAATGGAAAGCCAAGACACCAGCTGAAATCTATCAGTAGTTAGCAATCCTGCCCCTTGTCAGTGCAAATTAATAGCTGGTTCAGTCTCCACTGATGGCCTATAAAAATGTGTGTCACCTTGGTAAGAAGACACAAGAAACCCCTCATGATGGGTAAAGGCAAATAGCTTGCTCAAGACCTTCTCAACCTTATTGTTGGATAACATACTCATGGCATTAGGAATTCTAAACTTCTGAATGTTCCAGTGAGCACTGTTGGGGCCCTAATCCAGGAGTGGAAAGAACATAATTTCACCATAAACAGGCCACGACCAGGTGCTCCTCGCAAGATTTCGGACAAAGTGAAAAGCATTATCGGATGAGTTGTCCAAGAGCCAAGGACCACCTGTGGAGAGCTTCAGAAAGACCTGCAATTAGCAGGTACAATTGTTTCTAAGAAAACAATAAGTATTGCACTCAACCGCCATGGCCTGTATGCACACTCACCACACAAGACTCCATTGCTGAAGAAAAAGCATGTTGAAGCTCGTTTAAAGTTTGCTACACAACATTCAGACAAGCCTGTGATATACTGGGCGAATATAGTCTGGTCAGATGAGACCAAACTTTACTCTTTGGATGCCATAATACACACCACGTTTGGAGGTCAAATGACACTGCACATCACCCCAAAAACACCATACCAACAGTGAAGTTAGGAGGTGGGAACATCATGGCTGTTTTTCAGCAAATGGTACTGACAAACTTCATGTGATTGAATGAAGGATAAATGGAAAAATGTACTGGAGCATTCTTGATAAAAATCTGCTGCCATCTACCAGGATAATAAAGGAAACAAGGAAACATTTCAGCAAAACAATGATCCCAAACACGAAGCCAAGGGAACTCCTCAATTGATTTCAAAGAAAGAAAATAAAGCTAATAGAATGGCCCAGCCAATCACCTGACTTGAATCCAATAGAAAATCTATGGAAAGAACTAAAGAGCAGATTTCATAGAAGAGGCCCACGGAACCTTCAAGATTTGTGTGGAAGAATGGGCCAAAATCACTTCCGGAGCAATGTATGCGACTAGTTTCTGCATACAGAAGGCATCTTGAAGCTGTATTACCAACAAAGGATTTTGTACTAAGTGTTCAATACTTTTTCCCCATTTCATTCCATTTTATTACACATTCATTTCTGAATGTATTTGTTTTTGTTTATTTTGTGTGTATGGATTGCATCGGTTGTTACTGACGTGGTAAAAATTTCATGCCAATAGCACCTTTAGAAATATATTTACCTAGAAAAATGGTGACGTGTTCAATACTTATTTTACTTGCCATGCATGCATGCATACATACGATTTGAAGGCAGTGTTTTATCCTAAGGTTTTGCATTCAATTGTGGTTACATTGCAACTTAATGTCCTGATAATATTCTCTTTCCTAATGCTAATTACTGGTTATCTGTGTACTTGAAGAAAGAGGGAAATTGCCTTGTTAAAAACTTTTATGTGAGGGGTCTGTCTTAAAGGATTCTCAGAGGTGACATTCAAACTGTAGGCAAGCACAACTCTGATTAAATTGAAGCTGAACTCCAGCATGCAAGTAAAAAATCCCCTAACGGGGCTCATCAGCTATGGATGTATAAAACCTGCTAATCGGTTCCTAAATACCCTCACTGTTTTTGCTGATAAAAAATCAGCAAAATCATTGCTGCTGTACATAAAAATCAGCTTCAGCAGGGTTCCCAAAGGAAGCACCTGTGGGTGCTCTCACTTCTCCCCTCCCCTCTAGCCACCATGTGTTAACGGTGGGAGGTAAGGTGACTGGAACAGGCTGAAAATGGGTATATACATCTTTCTTACACAGGTTAGTAAGCATAATTGTTAGAGGACATTTGTACGATTTAGATAAGAATAGGTTGGAAATCTATTTTAACCCTTTGCAACCGCTCTATAGCTGAATGATGTCCTCCCATGTCTATGCAGCAATGTCCTCCCGTGCTTGCACTGCTGTGATCAGGGTTAAACAGGCAATCACGACAGGTCTTTTCCACGTGATCAGTTCTGTCTAATCACAGCTGGTCACAGATGTAAACCGGATTTAGCAGTTATTGGCAATTCTTCCCTCACGCTGACGGCGTGTGAGGAGTTAAAAACCGGCAAATCCACACAGGGGACGTCTGCACTGAATCAGTGTCCTGATTATCAGTGCAGCCCAAACAGTGCCCACCAGTGCTGCATATCAGTGCCCATTAGTGCAGCCTCATTGGCACACATCAGTGAATGAGGAAAAATTACTTATTTTACAGTGTGTATGTGTGTGTGATAGAGATAGAGATATATATATATATATATATTCCTTGAAACAGATAGTGTCACTTCATATAGAAAAAGTACACATGTGCAAAAATGTGTGTAATCTTCAATAAAACATATGGCAATAATCCATCAGAAAAAAAAGTTAAAAAATAGTCTTCAATAAATAATGTGTCCCTTCACCAGTGCTGACTGCTGGCACCACTGTGCTCTCTTGCCCGCTCATCCCACTTGAAATGGGCACGTTGGATTAATAAATCCTTCGAATGGTCCTACTGGTTTTCCACCACTAGATGTCCTCAGCACATATGCTTCTAAAAAAAAAAAAAAAAAAAAAATACGTCAGCCCTATCCAGCCCTTTGGCTGATAATCCCAAGGGCCATAAGGATGATATATATCTCCATGTATTCATACAGGAGGATGAAAGGAAACTCTCATGATGTAGTAAAATAAGGCATTTATTGAAACAAAGCAGCAAAACACAAATACGTCCGGTGGGGACTCAAAGGCTTATCTTTAATTGTGTTTGCTGCTTTGTTTCAATAAATGCCTTATTTTACTACACCATGAGAGTTTCCTTTCATCCCCCGGTATGAATACACGGAGATGTATATCGTCCTTATGGCCCATGATATTATCAGCCAGGGATAGGGCTGACATACTTTTTTGGAAGCATATGTTCTGAGGACATCTAGTGGTGGAAAACCAGTAGGACCATTCTAAGGATTTATTAACCCTACGTTCCACTATTTCAAGTGGAATTGAGGTGAGCTGCTAGAGAGCACAGTGGTGCCAGCTGTGTCAGCACTGGTGAACATTACATTATTTATTAAGGACTATTTTTCAAGTTTTTTTTTTTTTTTTTTTCTTTTCACAATGGATTATTGCCATATGTTGAAGTTTACACACTTTTTTTGCATGTGTGCACTTTTTCTATATGAAGTGACACACCATTTCTTTCAGTGTGTGTGTGTGTGTGTGTGTGTGTGTGTGTGTGTGTGTTTTTTTTTTTTAATTTTAATTATTTTGTTTTGCACATCGAATTTCTAGCTTTACGTTGCACTATTTGCTGACTTTAAAGATTGTTTACATGATTGCACTATGCCAATATGATTATGAATTATGTTAATGTTTTATGAACTAAGTTTTCACTTTCACAGTTTTTTTCAACACTAATCTATTTATAAGGTTCCATATTCAGCTATTTAAGGGTAGTGCAACACTCATTCTTTAACATTTTCACATGCACACAGTGCTGTCCCATCCAGTGGAATTCCTGCTGTCTGCAAACATACTTTGACAAGTATTCTGCAAAGTGATTTTACCTTTCAGTGCAAGTGAACTTCAGGTGATGGTCCCCAATTTGGGGCCTTCACATGGGCTTTCTGATCAGGTCTGCCTGTGAGTTTTTCAGGCAGACCTGATCAGACACTCCATGCACCCCTATGGAGCAGCAGATGTCAGCGGTGACATGTCTGCTGACACCCGCTGCTATCCAATTTGATCCTGTCCATGAAATCCAGACGGATGGAAACCCTATTTTCCATCCGTCTGGAGGATCTAATGAAAACGGTCAGGCGGTCCATTTTCATCCGATATCCTATAGAGGAGAGCGGGATCTGACAGGTCCGTCTCAGCACAGAGCGGAGACGGACCTGTCATCCGCCTGCTCAGCGGGGATCATTGGATCAATTCCCACTTAGCAAAACTGGCAGCAAGCCCGTGTGACAGGACCCATATATTTTATTTGAGCTTGTGTATCAGACTGTTTCTGAATATTTAGCTGCCTTGGCTTGTCAGTTCATGGCTTTCCACATGAAAGTGTGGGAAATGTGAGTTCTGTGTACTGTACATATTCTTAATGGTTGAGACTGATTAGAAAATAGAAGACCTCTTACTGCATCTTTTCAGCACATAAAACTTAATTACAATGCAGTCTTTCTGGATATGGTCTTGAGGTACAGATTTGGCTATTCTGAAGGTGACATTGTGAGGATATGTAGAAGCTGAAACTTAAGCAACATGCATAGCCGAGGCCACAAGTCCAGGAATTTAAAAATGTTACCAGAACCCCTGGGAATTAATTATGTAAGAGCTGTCTGCTGCTTGAATCCCTATCCATCGTCTGTGGTTTCTTCAGACTTCATTAAGCATTAGAAGAAAACACAGGAACTGTATGATTTGACTTCAAGCAAGGACACTGTGCTGCAGTGGTTTCATTTCATTTAGGGCTTCTTTTCACTAGATGTAATATAACGTGTTTTATAAGTGCAATACAAACTCCTATGCAAGAAAAATATATCTCAGGAAACCTCGTTTACAAAATTGCAGTGCTTCATTTGTGTATTTAAAAAAAAAAAAAAAATGTACAGTATTCTGCATAATTGTTTTTTTTTTTTTTTATGTATGTAAACACGTGGAAATGCAAAATAGTATAAAAGGATGATGGATAATGCCAAAAAGCACTACAATTGTGTTGCAAATGCATTATGAATGCTTGGGAAAAAAAGTGCAGAGCTGCACACTGGACATGGGGATTGCAGTGTGTAAACAAGCCCACACTAAACTAACTTATTGCAATCCTAGGTTTCCATTTATTTTTGCTCCTGGATGTCTTTGGCTAAGGTTCAATTCACACCTATGTAGTTTGCGATTGGTGCGTTTAACAGTGCATTTTGCTGTGTGTTTTTTGCACATGCAATTTTACCATGATTTGTGCTTTGTGTGTTGTTTTTTTTTTTTTTGCCCAATTTGTTGTTGAGCAAACTAAAAAAAAGTGATAAAATCGCAGCAAAAATGCACTACTTTTCTGCAGCTTTCCTATTGAAGTCTATTGAACCAAAAAAGCATGGTTTTGCATTTTAAAAAAGTCTCTGACCCTTTCCAAAAACGCAACTGTTGTAAAAAAAACAGACGTGAATGTGTCCCATAGGAAGCCATGTTATATGGACTGTAGTGCATTCTCTGCAAAAAGCCCCAAAAAGTTGCGTAGGTATGAACCAGGCCTTAATGTGTCATCGTAGCCACCCCCCAATTAATCCCGCTCAAGGTGACTACTGCTAATTGACAATTGTATGTGAAGAGATTGTTAGTATTGGGCTATGGAAGTGCATAGACTGCACTAGATTTGCATGTCCTGATATTAGTAGGCTTGTCCTGGCCTCTGAAAATTTTGAATTGTGCATCCACTATGTTCTACAGGTAGAGAGAAACATTTTATTTTATAGGAGGCAGACAAATTCTTGAGTATTTTATTGCCACAGCTGCCGTAAAACCTGTCTATTTTCTGATAACATAAAGCAGTTTACCATCACACTAAAATATGGCTGTGTCCCCGAGGCACTTGCTATGACAATCTACAGTTCCCAGGTTTTTGTAACTAGTTTGAAGGATCACAAGCAGTAAGGGTCCTTTCACACGGCTGCTCCGTGTGTCCGCAAATCATCCAATCCGTTTGCGGACATAATGTAAGTGAATGGCACTGCGGGTGTCAGCGGAATACCATCCGCTGACACCCGATTTTCCTCCTGTCAGTTCTGTTCCGTTTTTACGAATGGAACAGAACCCCATTTTTCCTTCCATGTAAAAAACGGAAAGGAAGGAAAATCGGATGTCAGCGGTGTCATCCGCTGACATCCGCAGTGCCATATACTTACTTTATGTCCGCATATCATCCGCAAACGGATGGGATGATATGCGGGCACACGGAGCGGATGACAGAAATGTCATCCGCTCCTTGAAAAAAAAAAGTCTCGCAGCGGACCTTTCACACGGAGCGGCCGTGTGAAAGGAGCCTAAGGCTCCATTCACACCTGGGCGTTTTCAGCTCCAAAAACGCTCAAAAGAAACGCTTCCAAAACGCCCAACAAGTAAAACCCCATTCATTTAAATGGCCCCTGTTCACATCTGAGCGTTTTGCAAAACGCCTGTAGCTGAAAAAAGTACATGAGCTTCTTTTTGGGCTGATTACCAGCGTTTTTGATAGATGTCAATGAAAAACGCCTGAAAAAATCGCGGTAAAAATCGCGGTAAAATCGCGGTAAAAAACGCTACGCTCAAGTGTGAATGCAGCCTAAAGGATTTTTACTACAGATAACTGCATTGTTTATGGATTGGTGCTTGAATTTTTAAACCACTTAAAGACCAGGTCTTTAATGGCACTTTTTGTTGCATGTGAACAATCAGTTTTTTTTTTTAGGTAGAAAATTACTTAGAATGTCCAAACCTAATATTTTTTAAAGCCAAAGCCCTAGAGAATAAATGGGTGGGTTTTGCAATTTTTTTAGGTCACATGGTATTTGCGCAACGGTTTTTCAAACACATTTTTTTTGGAAAAAATGCACTCTTTTGAATTTATTGCGCACACACACAAAAAAAAAAAAAAAAAAAAAACAGAATACATAACCCAGTTTTTAGGTTTTATAAAAAAAAAAAGAAAAAAAAAAATGTTACATGTAGAATATATCAAACCTGTCCACTTTTAAAATTGTGCACAACCATCCAATAGTGACAAACGGTGTAAAATTTTACTATCCATAGTAGACACCTTAAAAGCCTTTACACGTTACCACTTTAGAATTAGAGGAGGTCTAGTGCTGGAATTACTGCCCTCAATCTGTCATTCGTGGTGATACCTCACATGTGTGGGACAATCGCTGTTTGCGTGCATGCAAGACCGACGCTTGTGTTCACTTTTGCATGCTAGCACAGGGGCCACGAAGGCACTTTAATTTTTTTGTAATTTTTTTTTTTTTTTATTTAAATTGCTGTCAAGAGAAATGTAAACCCCTTTTGTGATAGCAATAGGCATGTGACAGGTACTCTTTATGGAGGAATCTGGGGTCCCTCCTCTGTCGTTTTTTTTAAAACCATTCAAAACACAAAGAATGGTGTTTTTTAAATACGTTCAATTGTAAAAAAAAAAAAAAAAAAAAATGGCGCCCTGGTCATCCAGGTAAACCAGAAGCGATGTCATGATTGCTTCTGGGTTACAATAGCGGAGACCCGATCAAAGCCGATCCCGGCTTTGTATTGGTCTCTGACTAGCTGGCAGACGTGCTGGCTAGTAGCTCTGGTCTCGTGGTGGGATGGGAGAGCCACAGAAGGCAGCAGAAGGGGGGACATGTCCCCTCCTGCTGCTTGTAATAAAAATCAAGCGGCTAGTTGGCTGTACTGACTGCTATTATAAGAGAGCCGACTGTCCGCTCTGGGAAAAAAAAACGGCACCAGGGGTGATGCCCTGGTACAAGCATTTGAATTCAAGTTAGGTGCAGAATTTGACGGCAAGTGGTTGATGTGCTTGGGACAGAGACATAATCGCTCCAGGCACAGACCGCATCCAGGGTCTCGCATCCATTCATGGAAAGTACAAAAATGTTCGGATGTACAGTTCCAGCATACAACTGCGACCTGTCTTTGATTTGTAAAGGCTTCTGTGTGCGGAATCCTTAGTCCTGGGCTCAGTGATATGCTTGTTAAACTTTTTATAAGAGCTGAAGTAGCTGAGCAAAGCTGGAAAGATGGATGTATTTCAGTGACAAATCCAGTAGAGGGTGTTATGGTACTACATTTACTAACATGCTACCACATTTGTTACTAATTCCTGGTATTTGCTGTTTATTAAGGAGCTGGGTGATGGTTGAACTACGGCTATGCTAAGGTCCATTGAAAGTGAATAAGCTGGTTTTCTTCAGTCATCTGTAGCTATGTCTATTTTTCTTTGAATTCTAGCCATGTACTATGGTTGCAGGTTTTAGTTCCTTACTGATTTATCTTGGCTGCTGAATTAACAGCAATTGTGAAATGGCCACAAAGTAGATAGAAGGGAAACAAGTTGTTATGGTCATATGACACAGAGAAGCCCTTTGCTTAACAAATAAAGGGAAAACCATTTCTGTGAAAGGACATATGTAAACATTACAAAGATCATGTTAAATTGTTACTTTTCCCTCCCGGCCTTTACCAGCCATTCTTTTCTCTTCCTATACTGTTGCAAGCTGGAGTTTTCCTTTACATTTTAATGGGTATAGTGAATGAGTCAGAGAGATTATAAAATGTAATAAGCCTTCATTATAAACCGTTTTAAATGGGAGCTTTATGGCTTGCCGTTTTCTCCAGTAATTCACTGTATGTTAGCTGGGAGAACTGCAGTTCATGTACATGTAATAAAAGGCCAAACCTAAATTGGGAACACTGTGCAACCTATACCCAGGATAAACATGCATTTATTTCAGCTCTGCCTACATTTTTTTCTGTATGTCTTTCATGTACTGCTGTTAGTGGTAAGCTTTAACCTAGTGTTTAGTCTTCAGTTTTCCTCTATAGTAAGCTTCTAATTAGAAGTTCCCAGTAGGCGTACTGGTTATGACTTCCATGCAGAAATCTTCAGCAGTAGCTTAACATTGTGGCAAGCTAAAAAGTGCATGCAAGTCAGTAAAAGAAAAAAAAAAAAAACACACACCACTACCATTGCATAACAACCCTAGCCTTTGATGTTTTTTTTCATCTGTAAAACCCAAATGATGATGAAAATGTAATTGGGACTTGCCTTCAGGAAAAATACATAAAACAGAAATATAGACAAAACATTTGTTTTCATTTTGAATAGAGTAAGGGAGGGTTATAACTCCTGTTGGCTTTTTACCATCTGTGTCCCATTGGGGAGATTTCATTTTGCTTCCTGTCCCATAGCCAAACAGGAAGTGAGAGGAAATCCCTGCAAACTAATAGAATCTCTCAGGGGACCCCCCAGGTCACTAGATCTAGTGTCCCATTGACAGATTTCCACTCCTACTTTTCTGGGGACAACCCACAATTTGGGGTTTTCTTTTACTTTCACTTTCAATGATAATGGTAAACAGGACAAATGGAGAGAGTGAATTTCCAGGAACCGCGTGGGGCCACCATTTTCTTGTAGCCTTTTATGCTACAGATCGGTGGCCATGTTGGTGTAGCCTCAACGACCATTTTCTTGTGGTTTCCCATTGAAAATAGCTATGGCCATGTTTTGGAACCCGAATGGGTGGTGATTTGGCGGTGGGAACCTCTCCTGGTCCTCTAGTGCTGATCTCTGGATATTCTTCTTACCGATCGCCGCATGGTGTGCAGTTAGGTATTGTGATTACCTGACCAGTAGTGGTGAATCTGTGGGGTTCGCGTTTCCTCTCTCTGCTGTTGCAGCGGTAGTGCTCTGTCCTGGGCCTGGTTGTGCCACCGTCACGGTTGGATGT
This sequence comes from Pelophylax lessonae, assembly GCF_965119305.1. Classification (NCBI taxonomy): domain Eukaryota; kingdom Metazoa; phylum Chordata; class Amphibia; order Anura; family Ranidae; genus Pelophylax; species Pelophylax lessonae. The sequence continues at coordinate 344,411,521 of NC_138770.1, forward strand.
CCCTTGCAGTGTTCTACACCTTCTTTTTTTTTTTTTTTTTTTTTTTGTGGGTTCCCCTCTCCATTTATGGAGTCCCTGAAGCATATTTAACCACATGATCCCCCTCCAGGTCCCAACAACTGACTGCACTGACGGCGGTCCTGGAGTCCAAGGTATATTTGGTTCTGTGCCAAAACAGGCTAGCAAAAAGTTTCCCCCGCCTTCACCTGCTTCCTGTGTCTCATAAGATCCAGAATCTGACTCGGCCGTGGCGGATGCGTTTTACTATTTTGGGTCTGTGTCCACGCACCCTGCATGCTCTGATAGTGAGGATGATTCCTCTGCTCCTCTAGTGGCTCAGGAAAAGGCGCTAGTAGAGGCGCTGATTGTATCAGTGCAGGAAACCTTACAGATGGAAGATGCGACAAACACCGCATCGGATGTGCAGGTCACCTTTTGGCACCCACAGGTCCTCCAAAGCGGCGAAGATGTTCCTCTTTCCCGCCTTCTTTGACAATATTGTCACAAAACAGTGGGGGTGCCCGAAACGCACCTTTGCAATCCTTAAGCGTTTTGCAATGCGGTACCCCTTTGGGGGTTGCCTCCTTTAAAAAATGGACGGTACCTCCTGTAGTGGACTCAGGGGTTTCCGGGTTGACTAAAGCCACCGTAATCCCGGTTAAAGAGTCCCCGGTCTTTTCAGATGCAGGTCGGAAGGCCTTGACCCGCCATATGTTCACTGTGGCTGATTCGGCACTAATGCCCCGTACACACGTGCAGATTATCTGAAGACTTTTGTCTGCAGACTTGCCAAAACCATATAATATGAGGTCAAACCTAAACACTTTCAATTTGTATGCAATCCAGCAGGCCCTTGCACTACATAGAAAAGGTAAATCTGAAGACAAAAGTCTTCAGATAATCTGCACGTGTGTACGGGGCATTAGGCTGGTGTTTTAGTATTGCCCTGGTGTTGCAAGCTGACAAAGTGGGCAAAACTTCTACGCCGGGACCTGGAGGGGGAACAGCTCCCCTTGCCTTTGCAGTGCTGGAGGATCAGTTGGTCCAAGGGCTACAGTTTGTCTGTGACGCCTCTTTGGATGCGGCTCCCTTGATTTCTAGACTGTCTGTCTCAGCGGTGGTCCTGCGGCGCATTATCTGGCTGAAATGCTGGTCTGTGGACCAGGCTTCTAGGAATGCCTTATCCGATCTTGCTTTTGTGCGGGATCCAAAAGAAAATTACGATGCTTGGTACCTTACTCCTGCGCTCAGAACCAAGGTTCTCAGACTGCCTCTGTCGCGGGACTCATGCTTGACATCCCCAATGGCTAGACCTTGCTGCCCTCTACAACTGGGGTGGTCAACATAACACTGTAAACACAAACACCAAAGAAGGGCGCACCAGCCTAGTGCATTTTCCTCCAGTAAGGCTTTTTATTTGTAAAAGATTAAGAGGTCTACTCACAAACAGGTGATGTAAACCAGCATTTCAGATCCGACTGACAACATCCATAGTATAGGAGTCCACAATCTTAGTCAAGGTTATCGGCTCGAGGCGACGCCTCTTCCTCAGAGCCCCTATACTATGGATGTAGTCAGTCGGATCTGATATGCTGATTTACATCACCTGTTTGTGAGTAGACATCTTTTACAAATAAAAAGCCTTACTGAGGATAATGCGCTAGGCTGGTGCGCCCTTCTTTTGTGTTTTTGTTTTGTGGGGGATCGCCTGTTTGGAGCTTCCTTGGATAACATTAAAGGCGTCACAGGGGGAAGGAGTACTCTTCTTCCTCAGGCTTCCAAGGGTAAGGAGTCCCTTTACAGACGAGGGCCTTTCTTTTAGAGGCCTTTCCGTTCCTCAGGGTCTCAAGACTAAGGTTCTAAGTCCTTCAGCGCCTCCGCTGGGGTGTTCTAAGAGGACCTGGTCCGGCAAGCCACGAGCTGGTTCTGCCAGACCTGCGGACAAGGCTTCCTCCGCATGAAGGGGCACCCTCACCCGTATCTTGGGTGGGGGGAGACGTCTTCACAGGTTTGCGGATCCGTGGACCTCCCTGATAAAGGACAAGTGGGTCAACAAAATCATTCACTCCAGCTACAAGATCGAGTTTTGATCATATCTTTCAAACAGGTTCTTCCCTTCCAACCTGCACTTTTCCCCAGGTCGCTTAGAGGATCGCTTTTGGGGCAGTGCAAGACTTATTACTTAAAGGGCTGATTGTCCCGGTTCCAACATCGGAACATTTTCAAGGTTTTTACTCAAACCGGTTTACAGTTCCCAGGATGGAAGGCAAGGTGCGTCTGTAACGGAACTCCGACCCACACTGTACTTTTGGACTTTCGTCAGTATACGGCTTCCTCCCAGTCCTGAACATGGATACCAGATTTTCCCAGCTGCCCTACATACAAAGCTAGCCAACAACTTTATCTTGTACTGGAATCTCCTCCTTTATTGAACAGTTACACACTCAGTTTATACACACATGAGCACATACCCCCCCCCCCCCCGATCAAATTACCCCATCAGGTCAGGGGTTGCCTGATTGCATTATCCTATGCAGATGAAATTGTATACAGAAATATAGTTAACATATCTAAAGAACAACCAACACAAACAGTATACCATTTCCACTCAGCAACTAACAGATGACAATTATTCAATCAACCTGAGCCAATTAAGTAGCAGACGGCCATCCTCGAGCTCCTGGAATACAATACACATTATCTCAATACACATCTAAGTATTGCTTTTATTATTTAGGAGTCACAGACTTTATGGCAACAGGCTATAGGTCTCAGTGTAAAGTGGGATTAAATCTTCATATTTCCTGAGAGATATTGTTGATAAATATTACCCTCCCATTTGAAGTTATCCAAACCATATTCTCCGTGTCCATTAGGTATCTGTCACATAATATCTGTCTTACACTCCCAGTGACAGTGCTTACCGTCACAGCGTCTAATTCTGGACCTCAAGGAGCTAAACTACTTTGTGCAGGTATAGAAGTTCCGAATAGAAAACATTTGCATGGTGGTGGGGGGGGGGGGGGTTCCTTGCCTCCATCGACATCATGGATGCCTACCTACACATTCTGATATGTGTTGACCACCAGCGCTTCCTCCGCTTTGCCGTGGGCGAGCAGCATTATCAGTTTGTGGCATTACCCTTTTGGTCTTGCCTCTGCTCCTCAGGTCTTCACAAAAGTATTGACCCCGGGACTAGCATTACTGCGTCAGCGGGGATAGTGGTACTGGGGTGTCTTGACGATCCGCTTTTATGAGCAGAGTCTTCAACTGCTTTGTTGGACAACTTGGAGATAACTCTGAGGGAGTTCGGTTGGATTCTGAATCTTCAGAAGTCTGCTCTGATTTCGTCCACAAGCCTGGACTATCTGGCTCTGACTCTGGACTTGGCCTCAGCCAGAGTGTTTCTTCCACTGGAAAAACTTCAGAAATTGCAGGAGGCAATTCAGCTTCTGCTGTCCAGCAGACGGTCATCTCTTCGATCTTGCATGTGGGTACTGGGCCTGATGGGGTCTACCTTTTTTGAGGCGGTTCCTTTTGCACAGTTCCACACAAGATCTCTGCAAAAAGAGATTCTGGTGAAATTAACAAGAATCCCCAATCTCTAGACAATCTGATCCTGTTGAGCCAAAGCACAAGGGAGTCCCTGGTTTGGTGGCTTTGTTCTTCATCCGGGCATATCGTTTCTTCCCTGTACTGGACGGTCGTCACCACAGACGCTAGCCTGTCCATGTGGGGAGGTGTACTCGGCACAGAATGTGCTCAGGGGGGTCTGGACTCTGGAAGAGTCCAGGCTATCGATCGATGTACTGGAACTCCGAGCTATCAGACTCTGTCTGGATCATTGGACATGTCGTCTCCAGGGGTGGCCGGTACAGGTTCAATTGAACAATGCCACGACCGTGGCTTAAATCCATCACAGAGGGGGCACAAGAAGTGTCCTGGCGGTTTGGGAAGTAGCCAGCATTCTAAGGCGGGCAGAACGATTGGTTCCAGCCCTCTGCTGTGCACATTCCAGGGGTGGAAAATTTGCAGGTGGATTACCTCAATCGACGGGCGTTGGACCAGGGGGAATGGTCACTTCATCTGGAGGTTTTTAATCGGTTGTGTCTCAGGTGGGTTACTCCTGAGGTGGATCTGTTGGCTTTTGTCCTCAACTGGAAAGGGCAGAGGTTTGTAGCACGGTCCCGGGATTCTCACTGTTCCACAGATGCATTAGTGGCTCTTTGGAGTCAGTATCATTTGATTTACGCTTTTCCACCTCTTAAGTTTCTGTCGAGACTCCTGCGCCGCATCGTGGCAGAAGGGATTCCGGTCATCCTAGTGGCCTCGCTGGTCTTGGTATGTGGATCTGGCACAGCTGGTCGCCGATGCTCCTTGGAGACTTCCTCTCAGGGAAGATCTGTTGTCGCAAGGGCGAATCTTCCATCCTACTTTTACAATCGCTGGCTTTGACTGCTTGGCTGTTGAAAGCCAGGTGCTGAAGGATAGAGGGTTCTCTTACTTGGTGACTCCTACGCTGTTAAAAGCTAGAAAATCTACTTTTAGGAAGATTTACCATCGTATTTGGAAGACGTACACTACCGTTCAAAAGTTTGGGATCACCCTGACAATTTCATGTTTTTCTATGAAAACTCCCACTTTTTTTTTTTTTCTTCAAATGAGTTGCAAAATGAATAGAAAATATAGTCCAAGACATTGATAAGGTTAGAAATAATGATTTTTATTTGAAATAATTTTGTCCTTCAAACCTTGCTTTCATCAAAGAATTCTCCATTTGCAGCAATTACAGCCTTGCAGACCTTTTGGCATTCTAGCTGTCAATTTGTTAAGGTAATCTGAAGAAATTTCACCCCACGCTTCCTGAAGCACCTCCCACAATTTGGATTGGCTTGATAGGCACTTGCATACCATACGGTCAAGCTGCTCCCCCAACAGCTCAATAGGGTTGAGACCTGGTGATTGCGCTGAGCACTGCTTCTTCCCTAAATAGTTCTTGCATGGTTTGGAGGTGTGCTTTGGGTCATTGTCCTGTTGTAGGAGGAAATAGGCTCCAATCAAGCCCTGTCCACAGGGTATGGCATGGTGTTGCAAAATGGAGTGATAGCCTTCCTTATTCAAAATCCCTTTTACCTTGTACAAATCCCCCACTTTACCAGCCCCAGACCATCACTACTATGCTTGACAGATGGTGTCCGGCACTCCTCCGGGATCCGTTCACTTGTTCTGCATCTCTCAAATGCTCTTCTGTGTGATCCAAACACCTCAAACTTTGATTCTTCTGTCCATAACACTTTTTTTTTTTTTTTCAATTTTCCTCTGTCCAATGTCTGTTCTTTTGCCCATCTTAATATTTTCCTTTTTATTGGCCAGTCTCAGATATAGCTTTTTCTTTGCCACTCTGCCTAAAGGGCCAGCATTCCAGAGTTGCCTCTTCACTGTGGACGTTGAGACTGGCGTTTTGCGGGTACCATTTTTATTAAGCTGCCAGTTGAGGACCTGTGAGACATCGCTTTCTCAAACTAGAGACTCTAATGTACTTGTCCCCTTGCTTAGTTGTGCACCGAGGCCTCCCACATCTCTTTCTATTCTGGTTAGAGCCCATTTGTGCTGTTCTCTGAAGGGAGTAGTACACACCGTTGTAGGAAATATTAAGTGTCTTGGCAATTTCTTGCATGGAATAGCCTTCATTTCTCAGAACAAGAATAGACTGTCGAGTTTCAGAAGAAAGTTCTCTTTATCTCTCCATTTTGAGTGTATAATCAAACCCACAAATGCTGATGCTCCAGATACTCAACTAGCTCAAAGGAAGGGCAGTTTTTTAGCTTCTCTAATCAGCTGTGCTAACATAATTGCACAAGGGTTTTGTAATCCTCAATTAGCCTTTTAACACGATTAGCTAACACAATGTACCATTAAAACACAGGAATGATCTTCCAATGTCTGTGTTCTTTTGCCCAGCTTAATCTTTTCCTTTTTATTGGCCAGTCTCCGATATGGCTTTTTCATTGCCACTCTGCCTAGAAGGCCAGCATCCCATTTGGGAGGCTTGCAAAAAACCTACCTAGAGGTATTTTATTACATGTGTTGCCTTGTGCTAAGGGGCAAGTGTGAATATGCATTGGAGTGCCATTGAAAAGAAATCACATATGTGCTAACAGTATATACGTGCCTAGGGGCCAGTTCACTCCTAAATGTTCATGAAAATGCTTGAAAAATGGATGTCCATTACCTTCCAATAAAAATAATAAAAAATAGTGGGGTGATAAATGCGCTGTCACATATGTATCCGAGTGGGAGGATTCCTCTAATATGCCGCAGCTCATTATAAATGAATGAATGAATAAATAAATAATGACTCTGAGATTCGGATTCAATCCGATTCTATATGCAGCCAACTCTAGTATTAATCACTAAATACCAATTCTCAGAAAAGACTCTGACCAAGTCTACCAATGTCAGAATCGCAGTGAGACGTCTTAAGATATAGGAAGATGCTGAAGAAAAAAGGGGGTCTCACTACTTATAATTTATAGACAGACCAGATAATTCAATCAGAAGTCAGCAGGTATACGAAACATATATGGTCCAACTCTTGCAAACCAATCCGATTCCTTTAAAATCCTTAAAAAATCCCTATATCTCTGAGGTGTATGAAGGTGGGAAGTAAATCCTACTTGTAGACAACTTTCATCAGGTCAATCTATAAACAAAGGAGGTATAAGACGACATATATAATGTGAATCTTTAAAAACATCCAAATCCGATTCCTTGACACTAATTAAAAATTCTAAAATATTAATTCCCAGTAGAATAAAAAGCCTCCTTTTCTAAAAACGACACAAAGATAAAATGACCTTGATAATCGCAACAGCCAACTGAATCGCAGTAATAGTTGGCTAATTCACAAATGGTGCATGTGTGACCAAATATATATATATATATATATATATGTATATATATATGTGTGTGTGTGTATATGTATATATGTATATATGTGTATGTGTGTGTATGTGTATATATATATATATATATATGTGTGCTATGATGAATCAATAAATAATATAAATAATATAAAACAAATCTTTGTGCAAATGTTGATCCGTGTGCGGTGAATACAGTTGGTGCAGTGATAAAAATAAAGTTCATCCGTGCACAATTAATAGGTGACAATTAGTGATTTTCTAAGGCACTATTGTGAATATCCCACGCTGTGATCCAGAGTGAGCTGTGATAGTATAGGCGCTTTAAGCTGGTCTCTCCCCTAGGGGTGTACTGCTGGGTTCTTCAGCAAGGGATACTCCAACCTCCACTCTGTACTCCACAGTTATCGGTTCCAGATTATCTCCAAACGGTACCAGTGTGTCCCAGAAAAAGAGAATAATCCCCAATCGTAAAGCATGTAAAAACTGTCTTTATTATGTAAAACAAAGAAATACACTCACATTTAAAACTAATGGTATAGGCAGAGACAATATAATGTTGCCGCACTCTTGCGGTGTTGATTCCCAGGTACTTCTGGTTACGGCCGTCCAACCGGAAGCTGATGTCACCCAAAGCCTCCCGACCGGTTGCGTCACAGATTACGTGACTTTCTCAAGGGATAGGCTACGGGTGACTGTCTCTGCCTTATATCTCGGAGGTAATCAGGGAAATCATCAACACAAGATCGTTTAACCCCATATTCTTTTCCTTGTGTCATCATTATGATCGTTTCTCTTTAGCACCATCTTGTGGCCATTTTAAGGAAACTCAGAAGAATAAAGGTGCCAATTATTTCCATATGCATAAACATCAATATACATATAACCGAACTCATTCTAACAAAACCTAAACCTTAAAATCAATGAATAATACGAATAGATGAATATTAAAATAGATGCGTGTCATAACTATTCATGTAATAAAATAATCATATATATATGAACATTAAATCATGACTAAAAATCATTAAATTGATAGTCACCAAAACCCTGTAGAATCTAATGGGAAGAAGTCAAGAGATGTATAAAAATAGGGGGATAATCACCTCATAAAATGGAAGACAAACCACTAGCCAGCAGAAGACAACAAAACTGGAGGCCATATATTAATAATCGGAAATAAAACAGTTAAGATCAAAATTCAATATTAAGCCCCTGAGGCGAAAGTGTCCTGGATCTCAAAAATCCAACGGGATTCTGCTTGGCTGAAAGTCCTAATTTTATGACTCCCCCTCCAATGGGGTTTATATTTTTCAATCCCCAAAAAACATAGAGAGGAGGGGTCTTTATTATGCACCTCTAAAAAATGTTTAGAAACGCTATGTTTTGGGAAACCTGTTTGGATGTTCTGTATGTGTTCCCTTAAACGTTTCCATAGCGGTCTTTTGGTCCTGCCTATGTATTGAAAGGAACATGGACATTCTAATAAATACACCGCCCCTTCTGTTCTACATGTAATGAAATAGTTTCTTATATACTTTTCCTGTACTTGATTATTTAAATTCATCTTTCTTCTTTTTATTCAGCGATGTCCTTTTTACAAGCATAACAATTTTTACACGGATAAAAACCTTTCAAGTTAAAAAAATTTATTAAAAACATTATTGGTTTTTGGGGGATCCATGATGTTTTTTGCGATTTTCTGTCGAAGTACTGGTGCTTTCCTGTAGGTAAAACTTGGTTGTGGGGGTAAAACTTCAGCTAAAATATTATCTGCCAGTAACACCTTCCAGTGCTTTCTAATAATCTTTTCGACTTTTTTATGCTGTATATTGTAATCTAACACCAGTGGAGGGTTATTTTTAAAAACAAACATTTTCTTTCTGTTGCTCTTTATTTTTCTTATTTTCTAATAGGCAATTTCTCTCTCTATTTTTCACTTCATTGATTTTTTCCTTAATAAAAGCATCCTTATATCCCTTTTCTAAAAATCTTAACCTCAAGATTTCAGCTTGTTGTTCGTAATCCTCTAATTTCGTACAGTTACGCCTTATGCGCATCAATTGACCTTTAGGTATGTTTATGAGCCAGGGCATGTGATGGCAGCTATTCAGAGGTAGATAACTATTCCGATCCACAGGTTTGAAAAAAGTTTTAGTAATAAATCTATAATTTTCATGCTGTATTTCAAGGTCCAAGAATGTAATCTTTGTTTTACTGATTTCCCAAGTTAAGCAGATATTTTTGTCATTCTGTGCCAATTTATCTTTAAACGCTACTAAGGTCTCTTCACTCCCCGCCCAGATTAAAATAATATCGTCTATGAATCTTTTATAGACTATTAATTGCTCCGGGCGGTCTTCATATATAGCAGATTCTTCCCACTTTGCCATATACAAATTGGCTACACTTGGTGCATATTTTGCTCCCATCGCCACACCTTGTTGCTGTTTATAAAAGACTGAATCAAACCAGAAGTAATTATGGTCTAGGCCATATTTCAGGCATTTTATCAGAAATTTTCTTTGTTTGATATTTATATCTGTCATTTTTTTCAAGGCCCATTTTGTCGCTTTTATTGCTTCCTGATGGTTTACTATTGTGTAGAGGCTTGCTACATCCGCCGTGGCTAATAAGATGTTTTCCGACTTGAACTGTGATTTTTCTAGATGTGCAATCAAATCTTTCGTATCTTTAAGATATGCCTTCGTCTTTTGAACTGCTGGTTGCAGAAACCAGTCTATATACTCCCCCAATCTAGAGCTCACTGAATTTATTCCATTCACGATAGGTCTCCCTGGGGGATTTTGGCTATCTTTATGGATTTTTGGCAGGGTATATAGCACAGGGATACGACATGTATCGGGTATCAAGTATCTTGCTTCCTTTTAATTCAGAAGTTTTTTCTTTTCTCCTTTTGAGATTAGTCTTTCTAATTCGTTTTTATATGTTTTTGTAGGATTCGATTAATAGCTTTATATAATAATAGACAACTATCAGATATACACACATATCAAAAGCTATTATCGAATCCTACAAAAACATATAAAAACGAATTGGACTAATCTCAAAAGGAGAAAAGAAAAAACTTCTGAATGAAAGGGAAGCAAGATACTTGATACCCGATACATGTCGTATCCCTGTGCTATATACCCTGCCAAAAATCCATAAAGATAGCCAAAATCCCCCAGGGAGACCTATCGTGAATGGAATAAATTCAGTGAGCTCTAGATTGGGCGCCCAGACGAAGTCTTTTGATGACGAAACGTTGGCGACTCCAGATGCAAAGTCCACACGCCCCCTTACGGAGCCGGCTGCTTTACATTGCTTGATGCTGTTTTGGACAATTGCGGGACGCCGCACTGTTCTATGTACCTGTTTTTTACCTTCTCACTGTGAGTAGTATTCTTTTAATAAATTGGATTTTATATGTTACGGAATTACGCTATGGGCTTTTATTCTTTTTATATACTCATGCTTATATGATGGAGTGATTATGAAGCATTGGAGCTTGACAACCGCTGGTGACATTGGTATAACATCTTGCTGGGAGAGGCTGTCTCATTAAATTGAGTAGCCAAGGAGTTCTGGTAAGCTGCTTGTGATACTTGTGCACAGAGGTGTCCCCATCCTTCACTTTTCCCTGGGTGTCACTGAAAAGGATTGTTCTCCTCAACACCTTGCATGCGGATTCATTTTCATTTGCATTTCTGTTTTGGGACTTTATTCAGTATTTTGGACACTATTTTGCTTATATTGTATATGTTTTTTTTGTGGTTCTCCACTTGCCACATTATTATTCAAATTACTTTAGCGCTGCACTTTTTGTAAAGATTTTGGTTATTGATCACTGTTAGTTGATTTTGGTGCTAGCTGCTCACATAATTCATATCGAATACACTGTCATTTATTTAACTTAGCGCAGGAATTTTTTTCTCCACCTCTGAATAGCTGCCATCACATGCCCTGGCTCATAAACATACCTAAAGGTCAATTGATGCGCATAAGGCGTAACTGTACGAAATTAGAGGATTACGAACAACAAGCTGAAATCTTGAGGTTAAGATTTTTAGAAAAGGGATATAAGGATGCTTTTATTAAGGAAAAAATCAATGAAGTGAAAAATATAGAGAGAAATTGCCTATTAGAAAATAAGAAAAATAAAGAGCAACAGAAAGAAAATGTTTGTTTTTAAAAATAACCCTCCACTGGTGTTAGATTACAATATACAGCATAAAAAAGTCGAAAAGATTATTAGAAAGCACTGGAAGGTGTTACTGGCAGATAATATTTTAGCTGAAGTTTTACCCCCACAACCAAGTTTTACCTACAGGAAAGCACCAGTACTTCGACAGAAAATCGCAAAAAACATCATGGATCCCCCAAAAACCAATAATGTTTTTAATAATTTTTTTTAACTTGAAAGGTTTTTATCCGTGTAAAAATTGTTATGCTTGTAAAAGGACATCGCTGAATAAAAAGAAGAAAGATGAATTTAAATCATCAAGTACAGGAAAAGTATATAAGAAACTATTTCATTACATGTAGAACAGAAGGGGCGGTGTATTTATTAGAATGTCCATGTTCCTTTCAATACATAGGCAGGACCAAAAGACCGCTATGGAAACGTTTAAGGGAACACATACAGAACATCCAAACAGGTTTCCCGAAACATAGCGTTTCTAAACATTTTTTAGAGGTGCATAATAAAGACCCCTCCTCTCTATGTTTTTTGGGGATTGAAAAATATAAACCCCATTGGAGGGGGAGTCCTAAAATTAGGACTCTCAGCCAAGCAGAATCGCGTTGGATTTTTGAGATCCAGACACTTTTGCCTCAGGGGCTTAATATTGAGTTTGATCTTAACTGTTTTATTTCTGATTATTAATATATGGCCTCCAGTTTTGTTGTTTTCTGCTGGCTAGTGGTTTGTCTTCCATTTTATGAGGTGATTATCCCCCTATTTTTATACATCTCTTGACTTCTTCCTATTAGATTCTACAGGGTTTTGGTGATTTTATCAATTTAATGATTTTTAGTCATGATTTAATGTTCATATATATGATTTTATTACATGAATAGTTATGCCACGCATCTATTTTAATATTCATCTATTCGTATTATTCATTGATTTTATTTAAGGTTTAGGTATTGTTAGAATGAGTTCGGTTATATGTATATTGATGTTTATGCATATGGAAATAATTGGCACCTTTATTCTTCTGAGTTTCCTTTAAAATGGCCACAAGATGGTGCTAAAAAGAAACGATCATACCAATGATGACACAAGGAAAAGAATATGGGGTTAAACGATCTTGTGTTGATGATTTCCCTGATTACCTCCGAGATATAAGGCAGAGACAGTCACCCGTAGCCTATCCCTTGAGAAAGTCACGTAATCTGTGACGCAACCGGTCGGGAGGCTTTGGGTGACATCAGCTTCCGGTTGGACGGCCGTAACCGGAAGTACCCGGGAATCAACACCGCAAGAGTGCGGCAACATTATATAGTCTCTGCCTATACCATTAGTTTTAAATGTGAGTGTATTTCTTTGCTTTACATAATAAAGACAGTTTTTACATGCTTCACGATTGGGGATTATTCTCTTTTTCTGGGACACACTGGTACTGTTTGGAGATGATCTGGAACCGATAACTGTGGAGTACAGAGTGGAGGTTGGAGTATCCCTTGCTGAAGAACCCAGCAGTACACCCCTAGGGGAGAGACCAGCTTAAGGCGCAGTGAGGTGAGCGGCCACTGCGCCTATACTATCACGGCTCACTCTGGATCACAGCGCGGGATATTCACAATAGTGCCTTAGAAAATCACTAATTGTCACCTATTAATTGTGCACGGATGAACTTTATTTTTATCACTGCACCAACTGTATTCACCGCACACGGATCATCATTTGCACAAAGATTTGTTTATATAATACCTTTTTATGCACATGGACTGTTGAGTGCACATAGAATTATTGATATATATTTATTTTTGATCACTGCACCAGATTGATATATGCACTTTAAATTATTTATCAGGATTACACACGTATTTGTTATACACCTTTTAGATATTTATTGATATTTGATTATTTTATATTTATTGATTCATCATAGTGTGTGTATATGTGTGTGTGTGTATATGTATATATATATATATGTGTGTGTATATATATGTATGTATATATATATATATATATATATATATATATATAATATATATTTATTTATTTATTTGGTCACACATGCACCATTTGTGAATTAGCCAACTATTACTGCGATTCAGTTGGCGATTTATCAAGGTCATTTTATCTTTATGTGTCGTTTTTAGAAAAGGAGGCTTTTTATTCTACTGGGAATTAATATTCTAGAATTTTGTAATTAGTTTCAAGGAATCGGATTTGGATGTTTTTAAAGATTCGCATTATATATGTCGTCTTATACCTCCTTTGTTTATAGATTGACCTGATGAAAGTTGTCTACAAGTACACTCATACACCTCAGACAGATATTGGGATATTTTAAGGATTTTAAAGGAATCGGATTCGTTTGCAAGAGTTGGATCATATATGTTTCGTATACCTGCTGACTTCTGATTTAATTATCTGGTCTGTCTATAAATTATAAGTAGTGAGACCCCCTTTTTTTCTTCAGCATCTTCCTATATCTTAAGACGTTTCGCTGCGATTCTGACATTGGTAGACTTGGTCAGAGTCTTTTCTGAGATCTCTTCTGTCGTGCGCCGACTCATTGTGTCTTCCATTACCTTCCATTGGTACTAATTTTCATGTAAGATTTTTATGTCTGTTGAGACATCTTTTTTTTTTTTTTTTTTTTATCAGTGTTAAAAATGTTATGGGTCCTTGTAAGGGGGCAACATTTTAAAAGGCCTTTCCCCCCCCCCCCCCCTTCAATAGCTTGGGACTCCCCAGTTTTAGTTAATCGGCTCCACAGTGTTGATGGAGCTGAAGTTTTTGGCTGCACCTCTGCAATGCCATGATTTCAACTAGATCGCCACAAGCATTCTACTATGCTGCTGGTAAAAAATGATTCCTAGCTATGGATAAATGCAATGAAACCTGCCATGTTAGAAATATGACAATTCTCAATTCTGGCCTTCTGCTTCAAAAGAGAACTATGACAAACAATCATACTTGCTGCATATGTCCCCTGCCGCCTAGAAGACCGACCAACTGGGTGATCAAAGACCCCTGAATTCTCAGTTCTCGGTCTTCAGTGAGAAGAGAGCCGGTGGCTGTCAGTTGATGGCTCTGTGCTGTGCCTCTCCAGCACTCACTAGTGTGCTGGGCTGTGGAAAGGGCAGGAGCAGCTGGCTCAGGCTCTCAGCAGCTCTGAGAGGCTGAGCCAGCTGACCGTTCAGGCATTTGGGTGGATCTTGACATTTATCACCAGTTCACATTGGTGCAATTTGACATGTTAACTCACAGCCTATTGCCAGCAATGGCACTGTCCCAATCGATGCGATGCCACCTTTGAAGCGCCACACCAATTTTCCAAAAGTAGTTACTGCACTACTTTTTGCGACTTCAAGGGAGTTTTCAGTAGACCTCTGTGCATGAACCTGCACAAATGTCTTTCAAATCGCCCTCGAACTCGCACTGAAATGCGGGTTTGAAATCATGCAAGTTCAGCTGAACTCTCTCACAATTACAAACCAGCGTTTTAATGTGAACGAGGGATAAAGTTGGGATCAGTCCAGAGCCTGGACCAACTGAAAGTCAGCAGGCTTTAGCCTGCTGTTTGCTGAAACTGGGTTACAGGCTTTCAGAACGCAGTGCACACCTGTGATCCCCAGGAGAAGTATGGCCAAAAAAGCTTTTGGCTACACTTCTTTTAAAATGCTAGCTTCCTCTGTGTCTGGCATCAATACCTCTGGGTCATGGACCCAGAACACTCATACAAAGTAAATTCAGAGGTATAATACTGAAGCCAAGCATTTACAGTACATGAAGGTCAGGTAACTATTCATTTCAGGAGAGATCAGCAGTGGCTTTCCACACATTTCTATTGTAAGGGCTTTCCATTTAGCAGATTATTTGTTGTCTTTGGAATTACAAGCATGCATTGTTTGATTTTGATAGACTGGTCTATTTGATAAGGTGTTTGACAAAGAATGCTATCAACACGGGTTGTGGTTCTATATACATTTTGTATGAATGTATTGAAAGACAAGTACAGTCATGCAGGTTTTGCTTTCCTTCATTCTTGTGTTAACTTGTTTTTATATACTGTGTATACTGGTTCTCAAAAAAAATGCAGGATTTCCCCATCGAAGCAGCCCATGATTGGGTAGTATGTATGTATGTAATATATGTATGAACGTTCAGTGGGTATAGAAAAGAAAGGTGATCCTTTTTCTAACTCCAGTGATTGTGTTTGAATTTTATACTTTTTTTTTATATATTTTTTTTATATGCTTTTTTACTATATTTTATTTTTTTACATGGTGTTTATATCTTTCACTTGGATGATATAAGTTGCATATAGCTGTCTTCATTTCAGGCGGCAAAGCAACAAAATTTGATTATTTTAATGGAGTGTGTATATTCGGGGGCCATTTTCCCTTAGTCTGACTGGTCTCCAGCTGGCGGCCATGTTTGTGTAGCCCGGGGATGTCACGGGGGCCATTTTCCCTTAGTCTGGGAGACGCTGAAGGCGACCGAAGCCTCGTGGGGATGCCAAAGCTCCTCCTCTTCCTCAGTTTCCTCTTCCTGTGCCCGGGGCATATGAACAGGGATGGCGTCCATGGTGATGCTGGGTTAGAATAATCGGCGCTCCTCCAATCGGTAGGGTGAGTCCTTGGGGGTGTGTGTGTGTGTGTGTGTGTGTGTGTGTGTGTATATATTAGTGCTGCAATGATGTGTCGACGTAATCGATTACGTCGACTACACAAATACGTTGACATGCGTGAAAGGCGTCGATGCGTGACATCACACGCCCCCTGCTCGCATTGACGGCCGGGCCGATGCAGGCTGCACTGCCCGGCCCCCGCTGCGCTCCAGTCCAGAGTGTCCGGCTCTTCTACGTCAGCCGCTGTGAGCAGCATTACGTCCTGGGGCGGATGCGCCTGCGCATCAACAGTGCTGACTCTCTGTGGCTGCAGACTGCCGCCAACGCCGATGATCCCTCCCACTGTCCCACACAGACGAGACGTCACGCGCCACTCCAGCAGCATCATGTGATCGCAGGTGAGCCTGAGGGGTCTGCACTGGGAGGGGGCTTACTAAGTGGTCTGTACTAGGTGGGAGGGCTTACTGAGGGGTCTGCACTGGGAGGGGGGCTTACTAAGTGGTTTGTACTAGGTGGGAGGGCTTACTGAGGGGTCTGTACTTTTTGTTATTCAAGGGATTAATTAGCTAATCAAAAAAAGAACAATCAATTAAGCAATAAAATAAAAATAATCGTTAGATTAGTCGACTAATTGGAAAAATAATCGCTAGATTAGTCGACAGACAAAATAATCGTTGCAGCCCTAATGTGTGTATATATATATATATATATATATATATATATATATATATATATATATAATAATATAATATAATATTTATTTTTTTTTTTTTCAACCAGACTTTTCATTATACTTGGGACCTGAACTTGTGACTCTTGCCACATGTTTCTGTATGCTTGGGGAACACTTGGCCTACATTGCACAGACTGAAATTTAGGCAGTAAATTTTACTTTTCCTGAAAGCAATAGTGATTTAGGGAGCTGAACAACCAGCTGTTCAAGGTTCATAGCGAGATGACATTTTTAAAGGTATAGATTTTTCTTTTAATTTTGGATGTTTAAAACTGCTGATTAGCCATTAGACGATTTAGACCTCATGCACACTGGACGTTCTAAAAACACCAGTAGCTTAGTGAGTTTTTTAGCTTTTTTGCATTGGCGTTGGCACTTTTTTTTAGCTAAAAACCACCTCTCTACTTTTTTAGTAACTCCGACTACAACATTTTGGTGCAAATGTGGACCCTTTTTTTCCCCGCATCAAAGGCTCACTGTATTTGGCATCTGTTTCAGGGTGTCGTTAATGGAACATTAAGCCCCCATTCACATCGGGCAGATTTGACATATGAAATTGCATGCCAAATGAGAACCTATTGCTGGCAACGTCACTGTTCGAAATGGTGCAACTCTGACTTTGTGGTGCTGCACCGATTCCCAAAAGTCGTTTCTGCACTACTTTTGGCAACCTCAGAGCGATTTAAATAGACATCTGTGCATGAACCCATACAGTTGTCTGTCAAATCGCCCCCAAATTCACACTGACATGCGAGTTTGAAATCGTGCACGTGCAGCTGAATGATTTCAAACCAGCCCTCAGTGTAAATAGGCGCCGTTGCTGGCAATAGGCTCCAATTTGACATGCGATTCGACATGACAGATCGCATGCCAAATTGGAAAATGTCAACAGGGCTTCGATGTTCCAGAAACGATACCCCGAAAACAGATTGCAGAATGCAGTGCGCTTGCCAGAATCGCATTGCATGGGTGTTCACACTCATGCAATGCGATTTAGGTGTGAAGAAAAAAAGGGTCCTACAACATTTTGGTGCAAATGTGATTCAATTTGAGCCATACAAAATATATGGCTCAAATTGCATCGCACAGAAAACACGTGATGTGCAAATCACATGCGGTATTCAGCATGCACCAGTATGAACCCAGGCTATGTTCCATGAACGACACCTCGAAACAGAACCCAGGCTTAAAAAAAGCAATGGAATCAAAAATGTCAAAAAGCCAGTTAGCAGCGTTTTTTGGCATTTATCAGTGTTCATCGATGTCAGAACATTTTTACAGCTGAAAAACGCCACTCAAAACCCACAAGTTTTCGTTTTTTTTTTTACCGCCAGAAAACGCCCCTGACAAAAACTGCTGATAACAGCCTATGTGTGCATGGACACATAGGATAACATGCTGGAGCATTTATTGGCTGTAGAAAAAACCGTCTGATGCCAAAAAACAGCAGCTGTAAAAAAGTCCAGTGTGCATGAGGCCTTAGTGTTCATAGCATGAAGGAACTACTCACCGGCCACTTTATTAGGTACAACTGTTCAATTGTTTGGTAACAAAAATTGCTAATCAGCCAATCACATGGCAGCAACTCAATGCATTTAGGCATCTAGACTTGGTAAAGACAACTTGCTGAAGTTCAAACCAAGCATCAGAATGGGCAAGAAAAAGGATTTAAGTGGCTTTGAATGTGGCATAGTTGTTGGTACCAGACATGCTGGTCTGAGTATTTCAAAAACTGCTGCTGTTCTGGGATTTTCACACACAACAATCTCTAGGGTTTACAGAGAATGGCCTGAAAAAGAGAAAATATCCAGTGAGCTGCGGTTGTGTGGAGGAAAATGCCTTGTTGAAGTCAAAGGAGAATGGGCAAACTGATTCCAGATGATCGAAAGGCAACAGTAACTCCAATAACCATCGGTTACAACCAAGGTATGAAGAATATAATCTCTCTAAACACACAACACATTGAACCTTGAAGAGATGGGCTACAGCAGCAGAAGACCACATCAGGAGCCACTCATGTCAGCTAAGAACAGGAAACTGAGGCTACACTTCGCACAGGCTCACCAAAATTGGACAATGGAATATTGGAAAAATGTTCCCGGGTCTGATGAGTTTCAATTTCAGCTGCGACATTGAGGATAGGGTCAGAATTTGGCATAAACAACATGAAAGCATGGATTCATCCTGTCTTGTATCAACAGTTCAGGCTGGTGGTGGTTGTGTAATGGTGTGGGGGATATTTTCTTGGCACACTTTTGGGCCCTTTCGTACCATTTGAGCATGGTTTAAACACCACGGCCTACGTGAGTATTGTTGCTCTCCATGTCCTTCCCTTTAGGACTACAGTGTACCTATCTTCTGATGGCTCCTTCCAGCAGGATAATGCACCATGTCACAAAACGCAAATCGTCTTACCACTAGTTTCTTGAACATGACAATGAGTTCATTGTACTCCAATGGCCTCCACAGTCACCAGATCTCAATCCAACGGAGATGTGGTGGAATGGGAGATTCGAATCATGAATGTGCAGCCAACAAATCTGCAGCAACCGCGTGATGCTATCATGCCATATGGACCGAAATCTCTGGAATGTTTCCAACACCTTGTTGAATCTATGCCACGAAGAATGAAGGCAAAAAGGGGGTCCAACCTGGTACTAGTAAGGTGTACCTAAATAAAGTGGCGTGTTTGTGAGCTAGACCTAGAGAGAGAGAGGGATATGATATTATAATATGAGAGAGAGAGACTGACTCTCTCTGCACAGATTTTCTTAGATTACATTCTTGGTGCATAATACCATGATTCTTGAGGCTTTAAGCATTCTTTTATTTAGTTTGTAGCTATGTAAAAAGGCAGTTTATACATGCCCTCTAGTGGAAAGTTGATGCATTGCATCTTCCTTCCTATCAGGGGGCTTCTGCAGCCTATTTTATAAAATATGCAGAGTATTGTTTAGGAATATATTGCTTTTTGTGAAGGGAGTGGAACCAAGACTTGGTTTAATTTGATGGAAGTTATTTTAACTACATTGATTTTGTCTTGTAGTATTTTTCCTCAAAAACCTTTCATTCGCAAACTTAAATATCCCTTCTCCTCATATGAAGTTTGCTGGGATATATGACATTATTTGCCTAGGCATGGAAACCAGGAAGTAACTAAAGAATTGTGAAAAAAAAAAAAAGTTTCAAACAAGAAAATATGATCTACTTTCCTATCTATTTGCTAATTTTAGCAGCCTAATAATTAAAAAATAGTCCATTCTAAATGAGTGGGAGCGAGGATACATCTGTTTTTTTAATTGTTCTGATGATACAAATGCACACAAATATACCTCAATACTAAGGTTGGCTACAAAGCCTCTACATTGAAATGTAACAATGTAAAATGTCTAGGTGGTTCACTTTGTGTAAAAAGTAAATGTTTGTTCTTTGTAGACTGACCATCCTGTTCTCATGTTGTGTGTGATTTGCCATGCTTAGATTTCACACAATACATCAACCTGTGAAATTAAACCTGCGTGTTCTGAAATCCTGTATTGTGTAAAATGTGAACCCTGCATCCGTATAGTATGTTTAAAATGGAGAAGAATGGTTTCACATATATATATTCTATAGCAGTGCTGTTCTCAAACATCATACGGTATGATGCCTTCCAAGAACATAGACTTCTCAGTTTGTGTGTGTCTTTTGTTAAAGCTGTATGCCCTAGAATCTATCACATCTGTTTGGTGAAAAGCTCAATTTTTCTTTTTTATATTGATAATTATTTAAAGATATTAGGAAAATATTTTTTGTTGTTGTTGATAGAGTAGGGTTATAACCCCTGTTGGGTGTTTTTTAAATTTTCTTTTTCTTTTTTTATTACATTCTGTCTCACAGCCAAAACAGAACGTTGGAGGAGATCCCTGCAAATGAGGGGAATTCTATGGGACCCCCCAGGGCACCAGAACTACAGAGTGTCCTAAAAGTCACAGTGCATAGGGAAATTGAGAAATTGTAGCTAAATGTACTTTTTTATTTATAGGATATTCATTACATTTAAAAAAAATAAAAAATAAATATATAAATATATATATATATATATATATATATATATATATATATATATATATATATATATATATATATATATATATTAATTTGATAAATATTAAACAATTTAAAATGAGTTTGTTCATTTTTCCTGTGTATGGAGACTTCTGGGAAACCCTGTAGTGTCCCCCATTGGAAGATTTTACCCCCTATGCACCTTTTTTTTTATTTTTTTTTCCCCCACAGTCCTTTTTAACTTGCTTTCCTATGGGACAAGTTCACACATCTGTTTTTTTTCAGCCACTGCATTTTTGGATAGGGTCAAGGACTTTTTTTTTTTTTTTATTAAACGCAAAATGGTTAAAAAGACTTCAATGGAGATGTTGCAGAAAAGCAGGTAGTTCGTTTTTGATTTGTTTTTTTGATGCATTTTGCTTTTTTTTTTTTTTTTTTTTTTTTTTATCTGCCCAACAAGTTGGCCAAAAAAAGTGAAAAAAAAATATAAACATATAGAAAAATGCACATAAAAATGTGTGAAAAAAGCACTGCAGAAACTGATCATAAGCAAACTGCATAGATGTGAACCAGGCCTTACTGTTGTTAAGATAACACAAAATCTGGGATTTTATTTTACTTCAAGTGATCGAAGTAAATGAGACAAACTGAGATAGTGAATCTCCCTAAAAGGGCACGGGACAACAGTAAAAACCAGACAGGAGCTCTGCCTTTTTAGTTCTACTTTATCCTCCTCCCTGGCGGTATTCCCGAGTGTGGCTCGGGGTGAAACTTTAGTGCCATTAGCGGTAACCCTGAGCCACACTTGGGGTATCGCCAGGGTGAAGTCGCTGGATCCTGGAAGAGGTTACTTACCTTGTCCCCAGGATCCCGCAATGTATTCCAGCAGTGTACGGCGGCCGGATCTTCCGCCTGAAGCTGTGTGCCCCAGCTTCTGTTCCCTGCGAGCGTCATGTCGCAGGGGGGTGGAACCGGCGGCAAATTAGAAAAGTAAAACGCACTGTTATATTGTAATCCTGTTGGATTACATTACTATTAAATTTACCTTAGTTTGCCCCCCCCCCCCCAGTGCCCTTGCCTGCAGTTTTACTTTCGTATGTATGTATGTATGTATGTATGTATGTATGTGTGTGTGTGTGTGTGTGTGTGTGTATATTTATTATGTAGCACCCTACAGGTAGGTGCTAGGTAAACGTATAGTGTGCCTTGTCTGCCTAACAGCAGGGCCGTGATTTCTGTTAGTTAGGGTGTCATAGGTTCCAGATGTGTTTGCTGAAGGGGAAGTCTTCCCACTGGGTCCTGTGAGAGGCTTCTCATAGGGTAGTGGAGGAAGCCCAATCAGGGGACACATTTAGGCTTGTAACTACCCCAGGAGGCAGATTTTGCCGCAAAGGATTCTGGGAGTGGATATAAGTTTGGAGGAAGGGCGTGACACAGTGTCTTTGGCGTGAGCAGAGTCCCAGGAGGGAGAGAACGGCTGTCTCTCCTGTCTGAGAAAGTGGATGTCTCGGGGTGTTGCCTGGGAATCCAGAGAGTGCTGAGTTAAGCTGAGGGGATCCGGTGTGTCCCGAGAACCTGCGGAGAGCGAGAGGGGTCCAGTCCCAGGAAAGCCTGCACAGGTCGTGAGTATTGGGGATTGCCCCTGGGGGTCTGCCTAGAGTCAGAGGGGACCACTCCGGAAGAGGTTCTAGGATCCAGTGTCAGCTAGCTGAGGAAAGGGGGTGCCTAGGTTGAGGACCCTGAAGTTACTGAATTGTACAGAGTGTCATTTGAGAGTTGCAGCCATACAGGAACCTACAATAAACTACCTCAAGCCAGTGCAAGGCTGGGGGGGGGGGGGGGGGAAGTAGCCAGTGACTTTGCAGTATCGCAGTGTCAGTAGTTCTATAAGCCACAGTCCTGGATCTTCTGGACTTAAAGTCGGGGATTCAGCACTTCTATCAAGTTAGTGTGTTCTGAGAGTCAGTGAATGTTGGCTGGCGTCGGCTGGCATCAAGGCAGCGTTAACAGAGATATTTTTCCTGGATAAAGTCCCAAGTGTATTTAGTTGAGCCTAAGGAGTATCCCACTCATTCCCTTCTCCTATCCCCTTATCTACAATAAAACCACAAATCTACAATAAAACCACATAATAAAGATTCCGGACCCAGGGTCGCAGCTCACACGGGCTGGAGAGGTAACCGGTAACAATGGCAGACCCACATCAGGCCGCAGGCCTGGAAACCTTGCTATATATATATATATATAATATATATATATATATATACACACACTTTAAAACTTATTTATTATATTATAATTTATGATTTTGTGTTTCAAACTTAATCACATCTGAGATGTCTACTAGAGTCTTGTTTGGTCAGATTTAAGTAATTCCTAAGAATTGTAGGCCTACAATACATAACACCAAATTTCCATGCAAAAAATTGTACCGCTTTTGGTACAAAATAGCTGACATAACCTCCCTGGCGGTATGATTAAGCATTTAAAAAAAAAAAAAAAAAAAAAATAAATTCAGTACAGTCAAAAACTTTTCAGGGCTGCAGATATCTGTTCTCCTGAAGCTGACAAGGCTACTAATTAGTGATGATCACAACCGGAAAATATAGAGGTCTTCCCTTGGAGATAAATATGTCGAAAATTGTATTAAACCACTTGTTTCTCTTTAGTTTAGCACATGAAGAACAGATATAAATTTAGTTGCAAAATATGAGACGTCATCAAAGAAAGCATAAAATTTTTTTCTGTAGAAGCAAACTGTTACGTATAATGTGATTAGTGGCTGTTTACTGTTTCACCACTAGGTGGAAGTCTAAGATTCGGTTTTAACATAACACAAAACCTCTCCTCCCCCCCCCCCCCCCCCCCCACATGCAGTAGCTTGATTATTAAGCCATTTTATCACCTGTTTTTCCAATTGCTATTTAGAATTTTGTTGTATTTTATGCACCTTTTTGGTTTAAAAAAAAAAAAAAAGATGAAACTTCTTTTTTTTTTTTTTCTACAGATAAGTATTAATTAATACGCAAATGCATATTATGTTTGTTGGCAGAGCAGGTTCTCTCAGGACGTTCAGAACTTTGTTATATCACCCCCTTCACAGTTACTTTAATGCCTGTTTTGCTTTGAATTAGCAGAACGCCAGAATGAATGTAATTTTAATGAAGTTTTTGATAAGACTGCTGTTTTGCAGAGCTTTTGCTACCTTTTTTTTTACCCTGACAAGTATGAACACTTTGAGGCATAGTCTTGGAGAGTATAATGAGCAGTGGTATGTGTAACCCAGGGGGTAGGCCAATTACTGTAAAAATCGGGAGCCAGTCTACCTAACCCAGGGGCTAGAAGGAGCCAGGGGATTCGTTGGAGAGGACATAGTTACATAGTTAGTGAGGTCGAAAAAAGACACCAGTCCATCCAGTTCAACCAATAGTGTGTGTGTGTGTGTCAATAGTAAATTGTATACCCCTGTATGTTGTGGTCATTAAGGTGCCCATCTAAAAGTTTTTTGAAGCTATTGAGGTTCCTTGCTGATACAACTGCTTGTGGAAGAGAGTTCCACATCCTTTTCCACTCTAACCATAACAAGCCTTTTTACGCAATTTAAGGTTAAACTGCTTCTCTTTTAATTTTAGTGAATGGCCCGCGTGTCTTCTTAAATTCCTTCTCGCTTGAGTTTGTTCTTTTATGCTAGGGTCACCAGTATGGTATTTGTACATTAATATCATATCCCCTCTCAAGCTTCTTCTCTCCAGAGAGAATAAGTTCAATGCTTGCAGTCTTTCCTCATAGCTGAAGTCTTCCTGTCCCTTTATTAGCTTTATGGCCTTTCTCTGGACTCTCTCCAGTTCCAGCACATCCTTCCTGAGGACTGGTGCCCAGAACTAGACGGAATACTCAAGGTTTGGCTGGACCAGAGTCTTGTCGAGTGGGAGAACTATTGTTTTATCTCCTGAAGTGAATCCCCTTTTTAATACATGCCAGTATTCTGTTTGCTTTCCAGCTTGGCATTGCATGCCATTGCTGAGCTTGTTCTCTACTAGGACCCCCAGGTTCTTTTCCATCCTTGATTCCCCAGAGGTTCCCCCCCTAGCGAGTAACTTGTGTTTGTATTTTTGGCACCCATATGCATTACCTTACTAATTCCAACATTAAACCACATTTGCAGTGTAGTTGCCCACCCCATTATTTTGCTCAGGCCTTCTTGTAAGGTTTCCACATCCTGTGCAGAAGTTATTTGCCTGCCTAGCTTTTTATTATCTGTGAATACTGAGATTGAGCTGGTTCCCCCATCTTCAACATCGTTTATGAATAAATTGAACAGGACAGATCCTTGGGGGACCCCACATTCCACACCAGACTATTCCAAGCACTCCCCATTTATCACTACCCTCTGGACTCGCCCCTGAAGCCTGTTTTCAATCCAGGTATTCACCCTATGGTCCATACCATTACCTATGTACCTTCGTTTGTACAGTAAATGTTTGTGGGGAACTGTATCAAATGCCTTTGCAAAATCCACATACACCACATCCACAGGCCTTCCTTTTATCTAGATGGTAGCTCACTTCTTCATAGGTTAATAGATTGGTCTGGCAAGAATGATTTTTCATGAATCCATGCTGATTACTACTAATGATACCGTTTTCTATAATATCGTGTGTATTTAGTCCCTTATCAGCCCCTCCAATAGTTTGCATACTATTGATGTTAGCCTAACCGGCCTGTAGTTCCCAGCAATATATCTTGGCCCTTTTTTAACCGGTTAACGCCCACCACAGTTTTACTGTGGCAGACTGGCTCTCCTGCACGAACCAACGTAGCTCTACCTCGGTTGCACGTAGGGTGCTGGGGGGCGAGCTGATCGTTCTTCTCTCTGAAATGATCACAGAGCGCCTGTAATTCTTCTATATAGGATCACAGGTCTCTGTGGTCATTTCACAAGCCCATACAGTTAGAAAACATTCCCCAGGCTCACACTTAACCCTTTGATCACCCCCGAGTTAACCACTTCCCTGCCAGTGTCATTATTACAGTAACAGTGCATATTTTTAGTACTGATTACTGTGGTAATTTCACTGCCCCCCCCCCCAAAAGTGTCAATTTCAGGGGTCTAATCTGTCCGCAATGTTGCAGTCCCACTAAAAATCGAAGATCGCCGCCATTACTAGTAAAAAATAAATAAAAATGACAAATCTTCCTCTAGTTTGTAGACGCGATAACTCTTGCGCAAACCAATCAAAATACGCTTATTGAGATTTATTCATTTTTTTTACCAAAAATATGTAGCAAAATACATATTGGCCTAAAAGGATGAAAAATGTTGATTTTTTTTTTTTTTTTTTAAATATTTTTTTGGGGAATGTTTGTGTGTGTATATATATATATATATATATATATATATATATATATATATATATATATATATATATATATATATATATATATATATATATATATATATATTATGAATTTGAAAATTTTTTTTTGTTTATAGCGCAAAAAATAAAAAATTGCAGAGGTTATCAAATACCACCAAAAGAAAGCTCTATTTGTGGGGGAAAAAAAGGACATAAATTTTATTTAGGTACGTCGCTCGACCACGCAATTTTTCGTTAAAGTAACGCAGTGCCGAATCGCAAAAAATGGCCTGGTCTTTAGGGGGGAAATCCTTCCGGTCCAGAAGTGGTTAAATATTGGTGCCACGTTGGCTTTTCTCCAGTCAGCTGGTACCATTCATGTCAGTAGACTGTCCTAAAAATAAGGAACAATGGTCTGGCTATCACCTGGCTGAGTTCCTTAAGGACCCTTGGGTGTAAGGCATCTATCTGGTCCCGGGAACCTATTTATTAAGTTTTTCAGGTCGGTTTCTGATTCTGTCTTCTGTTAACCATGAGGGTGCTTCCTGGGACGTGTTATTAACATTATAGCCTAGGTTACTGTATTCACCCCAATTCTGTTAAGACTTCAGAATCTTTTCCTTCTCTCCTTTTTTATAGCCAAGTTTCATTTATCATTCTTTATGGGGCCAATATGTTCTGGCCTCACTTTCTTACTATTTATATACTTAAAGAATTTCTTGAGTTTTTTTTTCCACTCTCTTCCGCTATGTGCTCTTTGTGTTCCATCTTAGCTGCTCTGATTGCGCGCTTACATTTCTTATTGCACGGTTTTAATTGATTAAAGTTAATCTATCCCAAACCTGGCAATGTTCTACACCAGGGGTTTTTCTAACCAAAGGACCATTTTATGGTCATTCAGACTTAAGTGAGGCTGGACTGTGGTGCGGAGGTACAAAATGCCCCAGTAAACAATCCCCCATCGTTGGTGTAATTGGGAGGAATTGAGCCCCATCGTTGGTGTGATTGGGAGGCATTGGGCCCTAACTTTGGTGTGATTATGAGGAATTGTGCCCCATCGTTGGTGTCAGTGGCCCCATTGTTGGCAGCATTTAAGAGGCATTTTGCCTTTTATTGGTGTCCGTGAATGAAATGGTGCCCCAAGGACTGGATAAAAGTAAGCAGAGGTCCGCATCCTGCTCCTGTGCTGCAATTTTGGACACTGATAGCTGGCAGTCATGGTTTTCAAAAGAATCCCATAATTAGGAGATTTACTGATTCAGTAGAAATTGACTGGTTTGGGTCACAGTAATTTCATATCTTTTGATTAAAGAAGTCGTCCACCCTAACACTAAAATCGCTACATCTACAGACATCCACAATCTAAGTCTATGTAACCCTGTAAAGAAGAAATCCGTATACATACCTTTTTTTTGCCAATCCAGTCCGGTCCTCTGGTCCAACGCTGCGTTATCAGTGGAGGCTGGTGCAGAGGAGGCAGCCGACAACGAAAGCCCCATAGTAAGTTTATGGGTGACGTCACTCTGCAGGGCTTCCACCGCTAAAGACCGGACCAGATTGGCTTAAAAAAATGTATGTATACTGATTTCTTCTTTACAGGGTTAGATAAGTTAGTCTTCGGTCGTGGATGTCTGTAGATGTAGAGCTTTTAGTGTTAGGGTGGACTTCCCCTTTAAGTAAACCAGTCATAGCCAGGGCAATTAAAACCAGGAGTACTATAAAATGTACGAGGGGTTAATTTTTATTGTACAGCCCTGCTTATGTCTGGTAGGTCGGCAGAGTGTAGCAAGACCAGTTACCTGTATCTCTGCTTTTGCTGATTGCTTAGGCATGGACTGTTCACTACTGTGATCTTTTGTATTCTGACCTCATGTATATATGTATGTATTTATAAAACCCTACTGGACCTGCAGCAGCCTTTGAAAGTAGGCACATTGTTAAACACAGCACCTAAGACACAAGAGGTTAAAATTGTTGGTTTGCAGATATTTTCTCGTGTGTCATTGCGTGATTTTGTATATCTTTTCTTTTTATTCCCCCGACATAGGTTAGTAATGCAGTAAAAAAAGACAAGTACCTTTTTGAAGCCTTATGCGGCACCCTGCAGCTTTTAATTATATAAGCTCCTAATGGTGACGTTTAGCACTTCTATAAGAAATCCTGTCTGCAGTTAAGTGTTCTATCATGTGCTGGAGGAGTAGTGAACTAGAAGAAAGACTCTTCTGTTTGAAGCATTTCTGTAAACTCAACATTCCATGGTTTGTAGATAATGAAACATAAAAACTGCCTAAGAATATTAGCTAGTCTACACGGGTGGAACTTCCATCGAATAATACAAAACTGGTTTATTCACAAAATATTGAGCATTTTTTCCTCCCATACATTACATAATACCTTTTAATGTAGGTCTCTAAACAATGGAAGGATTCCCCCAATATGTATGAAATATGCTTTATTCTACAAATGTTAAAAAAAATCAGTGTTTAAAATATGAGCACTGGTTTACAAGTTTTTGAACAAGACCCATCAAACATAACATTTATGGTATAGGCAGGTATACTCAAATGGTGCAAGAATCCTGCCCCAAAGATGTGTCCAACGTGTTTCGACCAAGGAAGTAATGATCATCTTCAGGGAGACTATGTTGTCTAAATATAAAAATGCATCAGAATCTTATTAGTATATTGTATCACAATGTGCTTAAATTGTCCATATGGACACATTGGGTATATATGGGGAATGTAAAACAAAAAATAAACAAACTGCGAAATCCAAGGTCGCTCTCTAGGACATCCTCACCATCCATGTAGCAGGGGTCAAGGTGGTTGACTTGCGAGATATCGTACTTGTTTGAAATCATACTTAACCGTTACCATTCTTGACCAGTTCCACATTCCCAAATATCATCACATATCCCACAACATGGATAAAAGTGTAGCACTTCGTGATCAGACAGTACCAGGTACACAGCTTTTTGCAATTTAAAATACTATTCAGTAGTAAAACAGAACTTTAAATTATGCTGATTGACAAATACCCACGTACTTCATTTTATTGTTTTTGTTCCAGGTCAACCTTGGATTCTCCTTCCTTCTGTGGTGTGGTTTATATAGGTGGGTGCCTTCCCGACATGGTGGGGGATACAGGGGGTATTATCCAGGTCTGTTCCCTCAGCTGCGAACCTCTTGGGCCATGGAATACCTTCCATTGGCTGCAGGGGGGGAGGGGGGCGGCATCCCAGGATCCCTTCCAAACATTGAGTGACGGGCGCGTACGCATAATGTCATTAGTTGGCGCCGTGCATGCATATTTCATCCCCATGCCACAAGTGATGGCAGTGGCTGGGGATTCACCTTCCGGAAGGCCAAGAAGCCATGCGGTGTCCACCGTAGGTGCGCAGCTGGGTGGGGTAAGGACCACCTGTACCAAATTCTCAGATTATGGCCTTCTAATTAGAGCCTGTTACCCCACTTGATATTCCTCTGGGCATTACTTTGCAGTTGTGTATCGAGTGCAGTTTGGTGGTCAATGTAAGTGAATATTTTTTACTTTTCTTTTTCTTCAAGTTAGTATTTACAGCCCTTTCCCTTCACCCTGTCAGGCAGAGCTGACTTGTCTGCAATAATGTGAACAGGCCACCTCCTGGGTTTTTCTGAGGGTCTTGGGTTTGACTTTTTATACAATTGAAACTTCTTTTTTTTTTTTTTTTTGTTCTTTTATCTCAGCAAGTTAATAAAATACTGAATCCCTGTCCTCTCTACTGGTGAGTGCTTATACAGGCTTTTTTGGACTAACACATCCTCTCAATTTGTTGTCTCTTCATGAAATTATGATGCCCTGGACTTTTGAGTGGAGATATCTGAATGATGCAACTAGAAGAGGAAATGGCCGCTAGTGAACAAGCTCGCTGAGCCCGTGTGGAACCCGTCTTCAATTCCCCCTCTGCTGTACCTTGTACTTGGATATGCATAAATAAAAGAGAAATTAAGCTTCCCTGTGGTGTGCGGCCATTTCCTCTTCTAGTTGCATTGTCTGCGGTGGTGAGCCAAGGCCAGGCACCCACGACGGATTGCTGATAGACTCACCTGAGCAGAGTTTACATCTCTTTGCTATCTGAATAATGGCTGCAGGGCAGGCTTTATACAGACATCATCTTTTGCAGTCGGCGATTGCTTGCACCGTAAGAACAATCATAGCGTCCCTTCAGCCGCCTAATCGTTCTTGCAGGCGGCAGAAGGGGACGCCCCCATCCCCTCCCCGCTGCCTCTACTGTCGCTTACCTGTGCGATCGACGAGCTGGAGAAGGAATCTGCCGCCGGCGGAAGGTCGCCATAGAGAATACTAAGGACCAGATGGTCCCCAGCAGTTATGACGTCATGTCTGGCCTGGCAGTTCTAAATACTGTTGTGGACTCGGCTGGAAAGGCAGAGATTGTGTTTGTTTTTTTTTGTTTTGTTTTCCTCAGTCTTTCCAGCCTAGAGGAGAAATGTGGGGTCTTAAAGACCCCACATCTCTTCATAAAGAGGACCTGTCATGTCCTATTCTTATTACAAGGGATGTTTACATTCCTTGTAATAAGAATAAAAGTGATCAAAAAAAAATTAATAAATAAAAATAAAAAATGTGTAAAAATAAATAAATTTAAAGCGTCTGCATGCTCGCATGCAGAAGCGAATGCATGCGTTTGTCGTGCCTACATATGTAAACTGCGTTCACACGTGAGGTATCACCGCGAACGTTGGAGCGAGAGCAACAATTCTAGCCCAGGACCTCTGTAACTCTAAACTGGTAACCTGTAAAAATGTTTAAAGCATCTCCTATGGAGATTTTTAAAGACCAAAGTTTGGCGCCATTCCACGAGTGTGTGCAGTTCTAAAGCGTGACTTGTTGGGTATCTATTTACCTGGCGTAAGATCATCTTCCACATTATACAAAAAAGTTGGGCTAACTTTAGTTTTTTTTTTTTTTTTTTAATTCACGAAACTGTTTGTTTTTAAAAAAAAAAAAAACTCATTTGAAAAATTGCTGCGCAAATACCATGTGACATAAGTTGCGACGACCCCCATTTCATATTTAACGTATGGGGGGTCTGAGTAATTTTCTAGCAAAAAAAGATGATTTTTTTATGTAGGAGAGGAGTGCCAGAATAGGTCCAGCACGTCACAGGCAGTCACAAGTGACTCAACCTTTCAAGGGAAATTTTGAATTTGGAGACCGATTTTCTGTCCCCAACACTGCATTTTGTGTGTTTTCTTTTTATTCACTTCATTCTTTTCCATATTTAAAGTTGTTAAAGTTCAGACATTTTTTTTTTTTTTTTTTTCAATTTTCACATCTATAATTCATATTTCTGCTTTTTGCTTTTTACACACTTCAATTTAACTCCCCCTTCATTCCCAGGGTAAGGTTTAAATAATCCATTAAAGTCAGTACACCATTTTATATTATCAACTCATGTGATCTAATGACACATCCCCTTTTTGCTTTTCATTTCCTTATTCATTTATTCTCCTTTACCATTTTTACATCATTGTCTTTTTCTATATTGGATGTCTCATAATTTTTTCCCCTCATACATATAATTTTGTAAAAAAGAACAGTATTGCAGCAAAAGCTTTTCTTTAGTATTAACATTTCTGTGCACACTTGTAAAGGTGCTTCTTAACTGTTAAATTGTGGGGTTGAAGGTTCTTGATAGCTTATTGTTAACAACCCTTCCAGTT